>NC_090676.1:10631941-10712508 GCF_013368605.1 Nyctibius grandis
CCTCACTCACGCACACCCGCTCTCCCCACAGCGGAAGGTGAACAGACAAGATCTTTGGGGTATGTTGTTTCATTAGACTCATCACAGAGGTATTAAAGTAGTTGTGTAGACGGAATGGCGGAGTCCAAAAGTGTGAGCAGGTGCCTGAGGCTTGGTCAGCATCACCTGGAAGGGGAGAAGGGAAAAGAAAAACGGTGACTGTGGTGCCACATTCTCAAGAAGACTTGTCTTCAGTGAGGCCATCTGGCCTAACATGTTGATGAATGTGCGTTTGCCCTTTGTCGTGCATTGCTGTGTGCATGGCTGGGCGCTTTGAGATAACTCCCCCTGTCCCAGTGGCACGCTTGTTGGAAACCACCTGTGTTATCAGGACATTTCTAATGGTCTGCTGCTGTTACTGATTGGCATTTCTCCCCTTTTTGGGGAGGAATGTAAAGGCAAGAGAAAAGGATTTTAGGGGCAGGGAAAATACATCCCTCAAGTGTTTTTAGGCCACTCAAAACAAAGAACTTGTGTTTGATGCAAAATGCAGTGACACCATCCCTGCTCCATCTGGCAGGGCAGGGTCAAGGCTGGAGCTGAGCTGGCACTGGAACCTGCTCTGAGTCCAGAGGCCTTCTAGTTCCAGCCAAACTTTGCTAGATGCCCCTGCCCTCCCAGCTGATCCCCAGAGCATGAGAAAGGTCTGCTCTTGGGTCTGCTTGTCCCTTCTCTGTCCTCCTGAAGAGCTTGTGATGTGTGATCATGTATCAGCATTGAATGGCTGAGCCAGTGGAGAGGCAAAGCTGTGTTCTTTGGCCACCCTCTGCTCGGCCTTGGGCCAAGGCAAGGGAGCAGGCCTGCTGTCCTGCGGTTTATCACTCCAGTGATCTTGAGTTCTCACAAGCCCCGTTGGAAGGGGGAGATGCTTTAGGGATTGTTGTTGCAAAGCAGAGGAGGAGAGGCGGGCAGGCTGCCTTACCTTTTCCCGGCAGTAGTCTGCTGGCCCCGGCTTCACTGTTTCGTCCCCTCCAAGTCTAATTCTGGTTCCCATTGTGTACATGGGAGCCCTTTTTTTGCAGACGTCCAGTTCCAACCTGGGCAATGCAGCAGGACCAGGCGTCTGTAAGAGAGGCATGGAAGCTGTTGGGTACAAAAGGCAAGTGTTGATTCTTGCCAGGTGCCCCCGCGGGCTGCGCTAGTTGAGCTGAGTGGCCAGAAAGGATGTGTGAGAGGCATGGCGCGATTGGAACAAGGGCATCTCCTGTTCTTTTGCAGAGAGGCAGATTTCCCAGGGGAGGAGGGACATTAGTGCCAATGAGCTTTGCCCCACCAAAACTCTCAGTGTTGGAAAGAGAGGGACTACAGGTGTCGGCAGAGCCTCCCTTCTCCCACAGTTAACAGGAGGAGAGCCAGGGGACCCATGGCTTCTTGGGTTTTGCTGCTGATGCAGGGAGGTGTGCGTTAAGAAAGGCTGCAGCAGGTGTTGGAGCCCTTCTGCCCTGAGGAGAACAACTGAGCTACAGCTACTGACGCAAGAGAGCAGAGAAGCGTAGCTCACCTTGGAGAGGTCTTCAGCAAAGTCATTGTGCTTACTCCTCCCTTTCATGGAGTAACACGGGCTAGCACGGGTGTAGGCTGTGTTGGGCCCCACCAGCCTAGGCAGGGTGTAGGTGTCAGGACCTGGAAGGGGAATGGGAAGAGAGCATGTGTGAGTCCTGCGGGGAGAGGAGCAGCGCCTGGGTGGGAGAGAAGCAGCCAGCCAAACCTGCTGTGAGGAGCAGGAAGGATGTCTTGCCCTTCCTCCCAATGCCTCCGCATTCTGTTGCACACAGCGTGTGTCAGCAGCTCCAAGCCTGAGTTGCCAGTTCTTCTTCTGGGGGATGAATTATGTTGGTGCTCTGGGACATCAAGCAAGCGTGTCCTGCTGTGTAGGCTTTTCCCTAGAACTGCTGAAAAAGCTGTCCAGCAGATTCTCCCTGGAGGACACACAGGCTGCAAGTGTGTGTATTTCCCCAAGTTCCCTTACCTGGACATTGTTCAGTTTTGACAGCCTTGAACCTGAAGCCCATCGACGGCGACGGCGCACATTTGTAGAGGTGTTTGCCGGCCTTGTCGGTGGAGTAGTTGCCTAGGGCAGAGGAGAAGCAGAGAAAATCAGTGAAGCTGGGCTCTTTTCCTCAAGCCAAAGACAAAAAGTGAGGAGGAGGTGCTCAGCCTTATTTCTTTTCTGTCTGGAAGCCTCTGAAGCCCGTTCGGGGCATGAGCTGATGGTTTTGTACCCCAGCAGTACAGGGCAAAAGGAAGGTGTGCTTGTCTCACCTGTAAGAAGTGCTGGAGAAATGGTACTCACTTGGTCCAGGGGTCATGTTGGATAGCATTATCTTGGGAAGTCCGTAGATGGGATGTGCTGGGACCACGTACTTCCCGTTCCTGGTGACGGAGGGCTGGACGTAGTGCCGGGGACCTGGAGAGCAGCTGCCCACGACGGGAGGTTTGGCCCCGTGAAATGTCCACACTGGGGCTTTGGATTTAGTGGGATCGTGAGTCAGGTAACCTAGGAAGAAAAGCCTGTGAAAGGACACCTGCCTGCAAGTGCATATTTACAGCTAGTTTCACAGTGCAGTAGATGGAGTTGCCGGCCTCAAGAAATTCCCTTCCTGCATGACTTTTTCCTCCAAGAATGCTACCTGCGGGCCAACACAATGGTACAATGACTGCCAGCAAGAACAATGCAAGCCCTGTGCAATTAATCAGAATATCAGCAACATACCGTTGTTATGCAGTATTAAAGCCCAGAACAGTTGCTAAGCTAAATTAAAGCAAATGTAAAGATCGTCTCTGTGATGTTTTGCTTTCCTAGATCCCCGATGGGAAAGAAATTGAAACTTTAGTGATACTACTGAGGAGGATAAGAAGAAAGTGAAGGAGAAGAAGTAGAGATGATAAAAAAGGAGAAGGAGAATAGGAAGAGAAGATAAAGGAGAAGACGAAGGAGGAGAAGAGAGGAGAAAAGAGAAGAGAGGAGAAAAGTGAAGGAGGAGAAGTCAAAGAGGAGGAGGAGAAGAAGAAAAGTGTGAGGTGGGAGCAACAAGTTCATAGCAAAGATACAGAACAAGCTTCCTCCCATGCACTCAGGGGTTAAGGTGCTGCTAAGGCCCCCTATGTGCTCAGCAGAGTCAGGCAGCTCTTTTCCAGGGCTTTCCCAGGAGCAGCCTGAGCCTTCCTCTGGCAGGCCTTTGTCCTTGCTGCAGCTGAGGGCATGGAGGTCTGGAACAAAGGGGAGTGGAGTGGTGGCTGCTTGTCCCCTGGCGGTAGTGGATGTGGCGCACCCCCCTTGCAATGGTGAGTTTACCTGTTGCCCTGGGGATTGAGTACTTGGGTCCCGGGCTGGTGAACTGGGCCGTGATGGGGCCGCGTGGGCGATGAGGTCTCCAAACGCCCACCCAGGCTCCGTCCATGTTAGAGGTGGCTACAAAGCCTAAGACAAGAGCAGGAGAGTTGCTGAGGGCTTCCCTGACAGAGGCCCGGGGTGAAACCTCCCTGGGAAGAGCAGCAACGCTTCACCTTTCTCAGCCTTGGCCATTGGACTGGGTGCGGATGAGCTTGTCAGCTGCTGCAGCTCTCGGTCGCAGAGCACAGCGAGGGTGAGGGCAGGCAGCAATCGGGCAGGAGAGGTTGTGGTGTCAGCTGATGGGTGGCCTTGGGGAGAGGCCTTTGCTCATCATGGAGATGCACTGTGACATCACACAGGCTCCTGGTGCCTGTCATATGTGCTGTTGCATCATACGGATGATCGGGAGCTGGGGCCATCCAGCTTGCAGGGCCAGAGCTTCATGAGGTCTGCACGGCAGAAACATGCAATGAGGGAAAAACTGATGTGATTTTCGCGATTCATCGAGCAGCCTTATGTTCTTGTACGGTTGGGCTCAAATAATGGCAGCCGCAGATCAGGAGCATTTCCATGTTTCTCCCTGAGAAGTCCAACGCCCTATTTTCCATGTGTTTCTCATAGGAATAAGAATCGTGAGCGAGCACAGAAGGGTTTCTGTACTGGGCCTGGTTGGGATGCAAATATTTTTTTCTCATTGCAGCCTTCATAGTACTTTTTTGAGTGTTGACAGCACCCCGATGTTTAGCTATTGCTGAGCAGTGCTTGCACAGCACCAGGGTCTTCTCTGTTCCTCACTCTGCTGTCACAGCAAGCTGGCTGGGGGGTGGGCAGGAAGCTGGGAGGGGACACAGCCAGGACAGCTGTTGCTATTTCATCTATAGAGACTATGGAGTTCTGGGTCTGAGGGTTTGGCACCCAAGTTGTTTGCCACAGGACAGGCAAACCCTGCGGGGAAACACCGACATGAAGACAATGACCGTGTCACAATGGGCAGTGACTTGTGCCGGGGCCGCACAGAGCTGTTCTGTTGGAGCTGCTGTTCTGACAGCGACCTTCAGAGCTGCGTTTCAGTTTGGTGATCTGCCATCTTGATGAGTTTGAATGTGATTAAAGACTTTGGGATGTGACTTTTCACAACTAAAAAGACTTGTAAAGTGTTTTCATTCCTTCAACATTACATTTTTTTTCCTGTGGTTCTGTGACACTCTTACAACAGGCTTTTCTTTGAAATGCGTACGAGTGTTTTTTTCTTCTTCCCATTCATGTATTAAATCTTAAACAGAATAATACGTTGCGGTAACTGTAACTTCAGCCCTAGCATTTAAAGTGGATGGACCTAAAGCTCGCTGTTTTTCTACAGACATTTAAACTGTTTTCAGGAGAATGTCTGTGAAGAGACTTAAGAGCACAGTGTTAGGGGTCTTAGGGATGCTTAGGGTGCTGAGGGAGCTGGCGGAAGTCATTGCTAGGCCACTCTCCATCATCTTTGCTAAGTCGTGGGCAACAGGAGAGGTGCCTGAGGACTGGAGGAAAGCGAATGTCACTCCAGTCTTCAAAAAGGGCAAGAAGGAGGACCCGGGGAACTATAGACCGGTCAGCCTCACCTCCATCCCCGGAAAGGTAATGGAACAACTTGTTCTTGGTGCTGTCTCTAGACGCATCAAGGATAGGGGGATCATTAGGGGCACGCAGCATGGCTTCACCAACGGGAAGTCATGCTCAACCAACTTGATAGCCTTTTATGAGGATGTAACCAGGTGGATAGATGGTGGTAAAGCTGTGGATGTGGTCTATCTCGATTTCAGGAAAGCGTTTGACACGGTCTCCCACAGCATCCTCGCAGCTAAACTGAGGAAGTGTGGTCTGGATGATCGGGTAGTGAGGTGGATTGTGAACTGGCTGAAGGAAAGAAGCCAGAGAGTGGTGGTCAATGAGACAGAGTCCAGTTGGAGGCCTGTGTCTAGCGGAGTCCCTCAAGGGTCGGTACTGGGACCAGTTCTATTCAATATATTCATTAATGACTTGGATGAGGGAATAGAGTGCGCTGTCAGCAAGTTCGCTGATGACACAAAACTGGGAGGAATGGCTGACACAACGGAAGGCTGCGCAGCCATTCAGAGGGACCTGGGCAGGCTGGAGAGTTGGGCGGGGAGAAATTTAATGAAATATAACAAGGGCAAGTGTAAAGTCCTACATCTGGGCAAGAACAACCCCATGTACCAGTACAAGTTGGGGACAGACCTGTTGGAGAGCAGCGTAGGGGAAAGGGACCTGGGGGTCCTAGTGGACAGCAGGATGACCATGAGCCAGCAGTGTGCCCTTGTGGCCAAGAAGGCCAATGGCATCCTGGGGTGTATTAGAAGGGGTGTGGTCAGCAGGTCGAGAGAGGTTCTCCTCCCCCTCTACTCTGCCCTGGTGACGCCGCATCTGGAGTATTGTGTCCAGTTCTGGGCCCCTCAGTTCAAGAAGGACAGGGAACTGCTAGAGAGAGTCCAGCGCAGAGCCACGAAGATGATGAAGGGAGTGGAACATCTCCCTTCTGAGGAGAGGCTGAGGGAGCTGGGTCTCTTTAGCTTAGAGAAGAGGAGACTGAGGGGTGACCTCATTAATGTTTATAAATATGTAAAGGGCAAGTGTCATGAGGATGGAGCCAGGCTCTTCTCAGTGACATCCCTTGACAGGACAAGGGGCAATGGGTGCAAGCTGGAGCACAGGAGGTTCCACATGAATATGAGGAAAAACTTCTTTACGGTGAGGGTGACCAAACACTGGAACAGGCTGCCCAGAGAGGTTGTGGAGTCTCCTTCTCTGGAGACATTCAAAACCCGCCTGGACGCGTTCCTGTGTGATATGGTCTAGGCAATCCTGCTCCGGCACGGGGATTGGACTAGATGATTTTTCGAGGTCCCTTCCAATCCCTAACATTCTGTGATTCTGTGATTCTGTGATTGGATTGCGTGACATATGTGGGTAGAGCTACATTTCAGAAGTCTTAAATTTTTCTCATAGTATTGAATGAAACTGTCAAGAGCTTCTGAAAAAAATGTTTCTTTTGCTTGAAGGGCTTTGCTGCAGAAGGGTCTCTGAATTTTGTCTTCAGTTGCTCGTGTACTTTCAGCTTCACAAATGCTCCCAGGCTGAATGGCCAAGTGGCTGACATCACTCCTGTAATAGCTGGGTCTGTGTGAAACAGAGACTTAGAACCAGAATGCTTGATGGTAGTGAACTGTGGTGGAGCCCAGTTATTATCAGCAGAAGAAAAAAAAGTTTTGAAATAGGCCAAACACAGAAATTCTGTTTTACAAAGTGTGTTTCTTTGTTTTCGTACATAATCAGAATCCAGGGAAGAAAAAGTACCCGCATCTCTAGGTTCTGTTAAATGCGGTGTTGTCTGAAGGGGAAGTTAAAGAAGGAACGTCTTCCATACTTTCAAGAGCATCACTCTCGTTTAACAGTGACAAGATCCTCCTCTACATAGGTTGTGTTGCACTTTGACCTTTGTAAAATGAGTCTCAGATTTGAAACTTGGTATATTAGTGACACAGATGCTTATTGAAGCTTTTGTAAGGGTGTTTTCCATGTGGAAACACAAAAATCCCCCAGTGGTTTTCAGAGCAAAGCTAGAGAATACATTTCAGTGTAATATATATATACGCCAAATTTTTGGTTTCTATGCCTAACTGTGAATTTCAGTGTTTATTAATCAGATGTAGATACTTCAACTCACCTTCAGATGCTAAAGGAAAAGAACTGAACCAGGATATTCTGCTTAAATGAGATGTTTGGAATTCTTACATGTGGACATAAAGCATTGTTTTTTTATAACTTTGTCTGTGCAGGAGTCCTGACTAAATGCTGGAAAAACAAAGTGACCCTTGAGTGAAGATGGCCTCCTTGTTCAGATTTTTCCAAGTATTCTAAGATTTTACAGTTCAGTAAGTGTTACTTTTCACAATGGAAACCTAGTAATAGCAATGCTAATATAAGCTAAAAGTAAACAGGATTTTAAATATCAGTGGAAAACAGTGGTATGATGGACTCTTTTGAAGATGCTGGGAAGGCAAAATGGATTGTTGGGACACATTTGAGAAAGCGGGGGTGGGGGGCTTTTTCATAGCCATGAAAAGAAGCATTCATCTCTGGAGAGAGCTGCTACCATTAAATGATAACAGCTGGCAATGAGAGAAAAAGCACTGTTCAAAAAGCTTCATGCCAGAGGTTAAGTACGGTGAAACTGCAGCTATCTTGTCACGTAAAACTGAATGACAGGAATAAAATTAAATAAAACAACTTTATCAGCACCAAGAAAGAGAACAAATTATTTTAGAACATGTAATTACTATTGGTTTTAGTGACTGTAGAAATAAGCCCATCATGTGGTGGGTGTGGACACGCTGTGATCCAGGAACGCTGTGATCCAGGAACTCTGTGAAAACCATTCAACTGTTCCTTGATTGTATCATTAAGGGGCTGAGCAAAGGATTGTTGAAAGAAGAACCAACAGAGTTTGGGAGCAGTCAAATGATTTGAGAGCCCAGTGTGATGGGCTTCCTGGTCATGAACTGCTCTGCATCTGCTGAATGGAGATGGGTCAGACTGTGCCTCACTGCAGTGGTGGGACACAGTCACTGGTCAACAGAAACCAAATGTGCCTGAGATGGCACCTGGGCTTGCACAAAGGAACCAAATCTGCCTGCAGTATCCTCTGGGGTGCCTGTCACTCATCCACTCTGAACAGGAATGACTTTCTTGTAGGTCCTGTGCTGTCCCTGCCAGCCACATGCAGTTGTGCTGGAGAGCGCTGACATCTCCTGTAGCACTACAGGCCTGTATTTACCATCGAGTAGCTGCCATGAAGTAAGTTAACCAATGGGGCGATGTCCATGAGACAACTGCCATTACAGTCAATGGAGATCTAGGAAATAGAGCTGATGGAGAAGAGGAAGAGAGGGACTTAGCTTAATTGGGTCAGCTGACTGCCTCTGTAGGCTGCTGCGGACCCAAGGAATTGAGCAAAACATCAGTGATTCCTTCAGCCTGTTTCAGAGCAGGTTCCCCTGGAGCCCCAGAGACACCTGGAGGGAGCCCAGAGGGAGCACAGAAAGTGTCATCTTGGTCTGGTCCTCTGCTGCTGAGCTGGGCTGGGCTCCTGGGATGGAGGGAGCTCATGGCAAGCGGGCAGCACTGCAGAGAGACAGCTCTTCCCAGGAGCAGCTCCCCTGCAAAGTGCTGCAGGGCTGAGGGCACTGCCTGCAAGGCAGCAAGGGGAGAGGAGCGAGGCGGGGAGAGGTTAAAGGCAATGTGAGGTGGGAGGAAAGTGGAGAGCTCACTGCGGGAGAAATCTTATCAGACTTTGACGTGGTAAGTCTCTGCGAGAAGGGCAACGTATCTGCAGTTCATAGAAAGATCTCCTAAAGCTGGCACATCCCACAGTCTGTGGGATCTGTCATGAGGAATTTCACCGTTTATTGTAGAAGATGAGGATGTGCTGCAAAGCAGGGACTCCCTGCTGCACCATCAGAGGGAGAGGGCATGATGGCTGCCTTCTCCAAGGGATGGCTGCAGGGCTGTGAAGGTGGGTGTGCAGCCATGGGTGCCCAGGGCTGTCCTTCAGAGCAGCGTCCCTGCACCCCAGGGGCTGTGTGCTGGGGCAGAGACTGTGCCAGCTGCCAGGCTCAGTGCTCAGCCTGCCCAGGGAGCTCACCAGGATGCTGTGAGGAGAAGCTGTGTGTGCGGAGTTTAATACGAAGGCAGGAGTGACCACAGTGATCAGGCACAGGGTTTGGACAGAGCAGCACTGACCAGCCGCTTTCCCACACGGAGCTGGCCTCATGCATCCCACTCATCTCTCCTTCCACAGTCGTCTTCCTCCCAGTCCACCTTGACCCCTGCTTTCCTCTGCCCCAGTCCCCTCCCCAGTTAACAACTCTCACCAATAACTTTTCCCTCAATGATCTCAGGTTAGCTCCAGGCAGGACTGCAGGAGAGCTGATTTCAGTTACCTGAGGATCTTCTTGGACTGTCCTGAAGGCCAAAGGGGCTCTAGGACCCTCTTGGTTCTTTCTGGACAGTGTCCTCAAAGCCCAGGAACGTGCAATTCTGACATGCAGGGTAAAGTAGACGTCTACTGTAAATGCAATACAGCAGAGAGGAAACAGTCTAGGAGTTTCCTGGAGCGGAACATAACTTCCTGACACCGCTAGTGAGTGAGCCAACTAGGGAGGGCACCCCGCTGCACCTGTGTTTGTGAACAGAGAAGGACTTGTGGGTGATGTGACGGTTGGAGATCGTCTTGGGCACAGCAGTCACGAAGTGACAGAGTTTTCAATTCTTGGAGAAGTAAGGAGGGGGTTATCAGAACTGCTACCTTGGACTTCCAGAGGGCAGACTTTAGCCTGTTTAGGAGCCTTGTTGACAGAGTCCCTTTGGAGGCAGTCCTGAAGGGCAAAGGAATCCAGGAAGGCCGGACACTCTTCAAGAATGAAATCTTAAAGGCACAGGAGCAAGCTGTCCCCATGTGCCAAAAGACGAGCTGGTAGGGAAGGAGACTGGCCTGGCTGAACAGTGAGCTTTGGCTGAAACTCAGGGGAAAAAAAGAGAGTTTATGACCTTTGCCAGGAGGGACAGGCAACTCAGGAGGACTACAAAGATGTAGTGAGACTATGCAGGGACAAAGCCCAACTAGAACTTAACCTGGCCACTGCCATAAAAGACAAATAAAAAATTTTCTATAAACACATTAGCAATGAGAGGAGGGCCAAAGAGAATCTCCATCCTCTACTGGATGCGGGGGGAAAGATAATCACAAAGTACGAGGAAAAGGTTGAGGTGCTTAATGCCTTCTTTGCCTCAGTCTTTAGCAGTAAGACGAGTTGTTCTCCAGGTACCCAGCCCCCTCAGCTGGAGGACAGGGACGGGGAGCAGAGTAAAGCCCCCATATTCCAAGAGGAAATGCTTAGCGACCTGCTACACCACTGAGACACACACAAGTCTATGGGGCTGGATGGGATCTGTCCAAAGGTACTGAGGGAGCTGGTGGAAGTGCTCACCAAGCCACTTTCCATCATTTATCAGCAGTCCTGGCTAATCGGGGAGGTCCCAGGTGACTGGAAGTTAGCAAATGTGACACCCATCTACAAGAAGGGCCAGAAGGAGGATCTGGGAACTACAGGCCTGTCAGTCTGACCTCGGTGTGGGGAAGGTTGTGGATCAGATCATCTTGAGTGCCATCATGAGTCACGTACAGGACAACCAGGCGATCAGGCCCAGTCAGCATGGGCTTATGAAAGGCAGGTCCTACTTGACTAACCTGATCTCCTTCTATGACAAGGTGACCTGCTTACTGGATGAGGGAAAGGCTGCGGATGTGTCTACCTGGACTTTAGTAAAGCCTTTGACACCATCTCTCACAGCACTCTCCTGGAGAAACTGACTGCTCATGGCTTGGATGGGCGTACGCTTAGCTGGGTAAAAAACTGGCTGGATGGTTGGGCCCAAAGAGTGGTGGTGAATGGAGTTAAATGCAGTTGGTGGCCGGTCACAAGTGGTGTTCACCAGGGCTCAGTGTTGGGGCCAGTTCTGTTTAATATCTTTATCAATGAACTGGATGAGGGGATCGAGTGCACTCTCAGTAAGTTTTCAGATGACACTAAGTTGGGCGGGAGTGTTGATCTGTTGCAGGGTAGGAAGGCTCTGCAGAAGGAACTGGACAGGCTGGATCGGTGGGCCGAGGCCAACCATATGAGGTTCAACAAGGCCAAGTGTCGGGTCCTGCAATGGGGTCACAACAACCCCACGCACTGCTACAGGCTTGGGGAAGAGTGGCTGGAAAGCTGCGTGGTGGAAAAGGACCTGGGGGTGTTGATCGATGGCTGGCTGAATATGAGCCAGCAGTGTGCCCAGGTGGCCAAGAAGGCCACCAGCATCCTGACTTGTATCAGAAATAGTGTGGGCAGCAGGACTAGGGCAGGGATTGTCCCCCTGTACTCGGCACTGCTGAGGCCGCACCTCGAATCCTGTGTTCAGTTTTGGGCCCCTCACTACAAGAAAAACATCGAGGTGATGGAGCGAGTCCAGAGAAGGGCAACAAAGGTGGTGAAGGGTCTGGAGCACAAGTCTGATGAGGAGCGGTGTCCTGGTTTAAAGCTGGGCCAGCTATTAAACCTGTGGCAGACGCTCTCTGTTAACGCTCCCCCCCAACCGAAACTAAAGGGAAAGGGAAAAGGGAGAGAGACGTATGGGTTGGAAAGTTAAAACAGTTTTAATAAACTATAATAATGAAAAAGAGTATAATAATAATATTGGAATAATCAACTATATACAAATATATACAAAACCTAGATCGAGCTCCCCCGATGTCGGTCACATCACTCCCGGCACTGCAGGGCAGGCTCTGGAAAGGCCCAGGCTGGGCCCAGCAATGGACGGGAACTGGATTCAGGGATGCACGGATCAGGATTGAGGGCAGCAGGAAAATGGACAGAGTCCTCTTAGGACATCGGCCATAGCAGAAGGGCGAGAAGGCAGAAGAAAGGGCCGAAGGCTCAAGCAGGCACCGAAGGCTCAAGCAGGCTCAAGCTGGCAGGCCGAGACCCTCATGATCCCCCCACTTTATACCGAGAATGACGTGTATGGGATGGAATACCTTCGTTGGTCAATTTTGGGTCACCTGCCCTGTCCGCTCCTTCCTGCGGGTGCGACCCCCCTGCAGCTCTTCACTCGTAAGCAGTGAGGAATTCAGCAGTGACATTGGTTTCTCCAAGACTAAGTACAGCAAGAGCCTTTCTGCATAACATCCCTACCGGTGCCTCAGTGATAACTACAAACTTCGAGCGTTATCAGTCCTAGAAGCAGACACTGTCTGCAAAACATGCAGTTAGTTTCAGAAAGTGCAGTTTCTTAGAAGAGACTTAGCTAAAAGTAAAAATCACTGAAAGGAAAATTGGCCTGGTTTAGGCCAAACCAGGAAAAGCGTCTGAGGGCACTGGGGTTGTTTAGGTGGGAGAAAGGAGGCTGAGGGGAGACCTTGTTGCTCTCTACAACTGCCTGAAAGGAGGTTTTACGGAGTTGGGTGTTAGTCTCTTCTCCCAGGTAACAAGCAATAGGACAAGAAGAAATGGCATCAAGTTGAGCCAGGAGAGGTTTAGGTTGGATATCAGGAACAATTTCATCACTGAAAGGGTTGTCAAGCATTGGAACAGGCTGCCCAGGGCAGCGGTGGAGTCGCCATCCCTGGAGGGATTTAAAAGGTGAGTAGATGTGGTGCTGAGTGATATAGTTTATTGGTGGACTTGGCAGTGTTGGTTGGCGTTGCCATGGATGGTATGGCCACGCCCATGCACGCAAAGGTCACAATGGGGCCCTTTGTGACCTCAACTGGTGACACCCCCAGGCGCTGCACGTGGTCTGGCAGGATGGCGACGGGACAGGCCAGGAACGAGGAGCTGGCGAGGAGCCCCCGAGCGCAGCCCACGTCTTTCCACGCCGCCCCTGGCAGCACCCCAGAGCCGAAGCTTCCCCCTACCCTACTGCTACCCCTTAACTCCCTCCAGCAGGATGGCAGAGAGAGAGGGCAGGAGCAAGGAGCTGCCAAGGAGACCCCAAGAGCAGCCCTCTCCTCCATCCAGTGGGATGGAGAGGACACCCCCCAGACGCCCCAGGGTGGCCTGGGAAAAGGACAGGGCTTCTCAGGAGAGCAGCTCTCCATCAAAGCCCTCCGAGGCGACCATGGTGCGGCCACTGCAGATTGGTGAGTGAGGGGTCCCGTTGGTCTGGGAAGGGCTGGGGCCAGCGAGCGCACTCTGCTCGACGGCAGGGTCACGTTTCCCCGTCTCGCTGGCAGCCAGGGTCCCGCGGGTGGTGGACGTGATGCTGCCTGAATGTCGGGGCTGCTAATGGCTGGCAGCTGGCCCCAGCACAGCCTCTCCCAAGGAGGAAGGGAGCAGAGGGGACCCGGCTCCTGCTTCAGGGCACAGGCAGCGCAAGGCAGCTGGGCTGGCCGGAGGCAGTGATGCTGGGGGACAGGGACCTTTCCTGCCCGTCCGCGAGCGAGTTCCTCAGCCCGGTGCATGGCGGGCTTTCCCCTTTGCGCCATGCTCCAGCATCACAGCCTGTCTGCCGGGCACCCTCCAGCCCTGACACGCACGAGAAGGCTGTACCAGGGCAGCGGGCACGGGGCTGGACGGAGGGCACGGCTCCTTCCTCTGCTCTCCTGCCACCGGACCCTCTCTACAGCCCTCCCTGCTCTCCCCCTTTGGTAGATGCCAGCTGGTTGCCTGTGTACAGAGAGGAGCGAGAAGCCGTGGACTTCATCGTGGCCTTTGTCAACAGCCCGGAAAAGGTAACCGTGGCCATGTCGAGCGTGGCTGTGCCAGCCTCTGCTGCCTGCTGCTGGGCTGCTGGAGGTGTGCTGGCTGGAGAGAGCTGCTTCTCCCACACGGCACTGCACCCCCAGTGCTCCGGTTCCACTGGCCGTGCGTTCCCCCCTCTCACACTCCATTTTGTCTCTCTGTGCCCGGGCTGCCAGGACGAGGGCCAGAGGAGGATGTTTCTTGAGAACATCCGCATCTTGTGCAGAACCGCCAGGCACTATGACTTGTCAGAAGGCCTGGATGCCTTCTGCCACAGATACGAGCTGGCAGACAATATCAAGGTAAGGGGACACCCAACAGCTCTGGGCAATGGGGCAAGGCCCCCCGGCACCCTGTGAGGACAGGGCTTGTGCAGGGTGAGGGTCTGGTGGCACTGGGTGCTGGCAGCTGCCACGACCATCGTGGTTGTGCTCTGCAGGTTCTTCTGCAAGAGGAGCCCAAGCACCAACTGTGCACGGCATTGCAGGAGCAAGCCATGCTTGCCATCGCTGCCTTGAGGTACCTGCCCATCCCTCCTGGAGACCCCTGCCCCACAGCTGCACGTCCACCTGCATGAGGCCTTGGGGCACTGCTCCCAGCACCAGTGGCCAACTGGCCTCTCTCTCTCTTTGCAGCTCGGTGGAGAGAGCGCTGGAGGGTAAAAAGAAAAGCCTCCTACGTCTCTGCTTCACTAATGTCTTGTGGCTTCCTCCAAAAGAGGAAATGCAGAACAAGGACTCTGAGCTCTACTACAAGGTAAGTGCTGGGTGAGATGCAGGAGCCCCCCGTCCCTCTGGGCTGCTCCCTGGCCACCCCGTGCTGCCGTATCACCAGAGATCCAAGGCAGGGCAGGGGCTCGGCTTTGTTGTCCCACCCTCATCCCTCTCCCCACTTCCCATGAGCCTGGCCATGGCCAGGGCTGCAGGCTGCTCTGCACGCAGCAGATTGTCTGCCCCTGGGTCTCTCCCAGACACCACGAGGCAGCGCGGGAGTCCTCCCTTGGCTCTGGGAGTTCAGATCAGTCTCTTGGGGGTGGGAGGGACAGCAGGAAACACTGCCACAACCCCTTGTCCCCCTTGCAGACCCTGGATGCCATGGACATCATGATCCAGACGATGGTGCTCAGCTCTCCTGCCTCCAGAGTCAGCAAGGAGCTGCAGAACATCTTCCAGGTCTGCCATATTCACTGAGTGAGGCTGTTGCTCACCCTGGAACGAAGGGATTGTCCAGTCCTGAGTGGATGGTCCCCACCCCAATGCCATGCGGAGACAGCATACAACAGGGAGGCTGCCCACCTCCCTTGGGGAACCAGGGGCTGCCCACCAGTCTCTTGTGGAGAACAGCAGCTGCAGGGGGTGGCATCTGCCTTCCTGCCTGGCCACAGGATTGGCCTGGGGGATTTCTCCTGACCCCTGGGGCAGGAACCCCCCCCACTACAGGCTTTGCTCGAGATGAGAGGGAGCCTTGATGGCCTGTGCGAGTCCAGCCCAGGAGTTGCTGCTTCTGCAGGAGCAGGTGTCTGCTCCCGGGGCACACCAGCAGCTTCTCTCTTCCCAGATGCTCTTGATGTTCAGCAAGTTTGAGAGAGCAAATGTGTGGGAGAGGATCGTGGGGAGGATTAGGATGCTGAGCTATTTGCTGGCCAACTATTCCGCACTGAAGGTGATGACCGGGCACCCGCCAGCCAGACCATCTTCCATTCCCTGCACACCAGAGCAGCCCGCAGCTCTCCCAGCATGGGGCTGCTGCCCAGCTCACTGCTTTGGGACACAGGGCCCGCAGGGCCCTGCAAAGCTCTAACCCAACTGCATCCAGCCGGGGCACACTCTTGGCTTCAGGGCTTTGGTCCCACCTCCTGCCCTCAACCCTTCTGTTGTTCTGCCTCCATTGCCCAGGTTGCTCTAAGTGTGGACAAATGTGCCTCCTACGGAGAGGTCCAGATTCCAATCCTCGGACAGCTGCTAGGACATCTCCTCCTCCTCGCATCATTTGCAGAAGAAGAGACCAGACGGATGACTTTGGATGCTCTTTGTTTCCTCTTTGTATTCAATCATCAGCAAAAAGGTCAAAAAGGTAAGAGAAGCTGTGGTGGGCTGCAGCCCTCTGCACACCAACATCACCCCATACATCTGCTTGTCTTCCTGGGTGCTGCGATGGACTGTTCTCATGCTTGCTGGAGGCACCATGTCAGCAGCACCGCTTCTCCTCTGCTCCTGACCCACACGCTCTCTCCCACACTGTTGATGGTCCGTGTAGCTGAGCTGCTCCTTCACACAGGAGGCAGCCGTGCTCCGCATCTTCCCCATGTCCCCGAACACCTTGTATCCCTGCCCCGCAGCACTCCAGCCACACCAGCCATCCCCCACGTCACCATTATTCCAACCATGGTTCAGTCGTGGGACTGCCTGCAGAGCTCCAGGTCCTTGGAGTTTCCCAGGCCAGGAGTGTTCGCATACCTGCGCTGGAGGCAGGCCACCCTTTAACTGATGCGGCTGTCCACCACCTCCTCCCCTGACTGTGGCTCAGAACCTCCCTCCTCAACCATTCCTAGTTCAAAGCTCTTTTCAGCATTTGCTAAGCTGGCTGGCAAAGCTGCTGTGTCTTACCGACCCTTGTGTGTTTGCCCCGCTCTTTAGGCGCGACGGTGCCGGAGGAGAATGCACAGCTCCAAGGGGATTGGGAAGCTGAGACCACCTCCTTGCGCTGTTTGCCCAGCACCAGAGACATTGCTGAGGTAATGAGCTCCCCCTTGCAGGGACTCTTGTCTGTGGCATCAGCAGGGGACTTGTGTGAGCAAAGGCATCCAGAATCCACGGGGCTGGTGTGGTCTCACTGTCCCTGGTGAGAGGGTTCCTGCTCCCTCACCCTGGGGCCCCTCTCTTCTCATCCTCCCCCGTACAGTGATGTCAGCCTCTGCTGCCAGCTTTCCTGCGGGCACCGGCACTGCCGCATCTCTCGCCAGGGCTGCTCGCACTGCCCAGCTAAGCAGCACCATGAGGACA
This sequence comes from Nyctibius grandis, assembly GCF_013368605.1. Lineage (NCBI taxonomy): Eukaryota > Metazoa > Chordata > Aves > Nyctibiiformes > Nyctibiidae > Nyctibius > Nyctibius grandis. The sequence continues at coordinate 10,648,666 of NC_090676.1, forward strand.
CTCGCTGTGACATGTCTTCACTCCCTTCCTTCCTCCCACAGGCATTTGGAAAATACCTCCAGCCTTCGGAGAGGACAGACATCATCCTCACAATCCTTGACACCATGACAGTCTTAAACATCTATGAAAATCACGTGGCCAGCAGCATACTGGATGTAATCATGGGAGAGCTGGACTTCGGGCTGAAGGATGTAAGTGGCCTGTGGCTGGATTGCCCTGCCCTTCAACCATCCCAGGTCTTGTTCCTCCATCCCTCCTTCCCAAACCCGTGTGTCTCGGGCACCTGAAGCCACCTGAAGGCAGCATAGAGGGATAGGAAGGGCAGCTGAGGAAATGGTTGCACTCCAGGGGCAGCACCGTAATCACCTGTGTCCCCTCCAGGTGCCAAAGATCATGAGCTGCATCCGGAAAAACCTGGAACAACCCAACATGGCACCGGCCAAGCAGAGCATGGAGTCACTGCTCCTCCAGATGGCTAGCAAGCGCCCTGAGGAGGTGGTCAAGATACTGTTGAATATCGCGTTACCAGGAGACAGGTACTGGCCCCAAAAGCCATGAGGGCTCGTTCCCTGTGGGGTGAGAGGCCTGGAGGCTCTCTGGCTGCCAGACCCAAGAAATACTGCAGGACACCCTTGAGGAGTAGGGTCCTCCTTCCCACCACACTTTCCAGCCAACACTGGCCAAGCCAGCCCACAGCCCTGCCACCACGCTCCTCCCAGCCCCACGGGGAGCACCACCTCAGCCCTCTCCTGCTGCCCAGGGCATCCCGACCGAGGGGCAGGCTCTGCATCCTGCAGGGCTGTCCCAGGCCATGCTGCTGTGGCCGAGGCAGCCCTGCTGACAGAGCGCTCCGATTGCAGCACTGCCCTGGCCATGTGGGAGGTGATGTTCTCCCCAGTCCAGACACTGGAGAATGTTTTGAAGGAACTGTTCATCCAACTCCAGCACCACGAGAACAGGCTCTTCTGCACCTACTCAGAGGACACCTGAATCCTTCGCTTGGCTGTGAGTTAGCAGAAGAATCCCCGGTGCCCTTGTCCTCAGCTGCCGGTAGGAACCAGGGTCTCCACAGTGTGGGGAGCCCCACCGGCTCTCCTGGTTGCTCACTGCTGGGTTTCTTTCAGCTGCTGACTGACAGGGATTTGGAAGAGGAGGGATTTGCTGCACAGAACCAAGCCTGGATATTCTTGACAGATTCAAACCGGAGGTGGTGTCACTGGCGCTCACAGGCATCACCACGTTGTCAGAGAGACCTGACATGGTGAGCAGGGTGTCGTCAAGGGGAGCCATGTTGGCAGCCGAGGGCTGGGGCAGTGGGTATGGCAGTGCCTTGGCCTTGGCTGGGAGTCAGGCAGAGGGGTGACTGCTCCAAATGCCCTCCCTGCCACGGTGGGGCCTGGGGGCTGCCTGGGGAGCTTTCCAGGCACGGAGCATGTCACAAAATGGGAATTCTCTTTTTCATACAGGCAAGCAAAATGCTGGTCCTCCTGCCAGACTTGGTGATGGTCCTGCGAAGTGACAATGAAAAGATCAAGCTCAAGGCCCTGATGGTCATCCAAAACGTGCTGGGTCACCTGAAGAGGAAGAAGACCAGCCCCATTGCTGTGCAGCTGGTGGAGGAGCTCCTGCCCCTCTTTGACAATGTAAGGCTGATGTGGGAGGCTGAGCCCTGCATATGGGCACTGGGCAAGGACCAGCTGCCCTTCAGCCCAGCCCTGTGAGCAGCACTCAGAGCAGGCTCTGCTCCTCTCCTTTCTCCCCCGGGCTCTTGTGGGACGACTTCTGGGTTCTGCAGCCCAGCACAGCTTCTCCCTGACAGCTGCTCTCGGAGACCTGAGGGCTCCCCCAGCTGTGCTGCAGGGCAGAACTAGATGTTCTTCCCAGATACCGTGGAGAGGGGCTGAGGCTGAGCCCCAGAGGCATTGCCCAGGACCAGCCCGGTCTCCTCCTCAGCCCATCTGTGGGGAGCTCTGCTCACTGTGGGCAGAGAGCTACTGTTGCTCAAGCCCTACTCTGCTTCTCCCTACCAGGAGCTCAGCCAGCTGAGACAGCTCTCCATCAGCCTCTTCGGAGACCTGATGAAGACTGCAGTGGGGAATGACAAGATCAAGATGAAGAACACGGTGAAAATGGGCCTAGTCCCGCTCTTCATTCACATGAGCGACAAAAAGAGGAGCATGGCCAAGGTACAGACTTCAAAGCTAAGCAGTGATGCAGGGAAGAGACCCCCAGACATTAGGGACAGGGCATGTCCCAGATTCCAAAGAGCAGGATCACGCCAGGAGCAAAGCCAATGGAGGGGGATGCCAGGTCTCCTTCCCCAGGCCGTGGTGCCACCTCCCACCTACTACTGTCCTGCAGGCCTCCAGGGAAACCCTCCTTGCTGCAGGAAAGCTCCTCAAGTGGAAAGAAATCAAGCACCTGGTGCAGACAGAGCAGCCATGGAGGACTGGAGAGTGTTTGGTGAGGACAAGCCCCAGGGCCTGGAGACCCCAGCCCATGTGGGCCGTGCAGTGCAATGGAGGGATCTCAGCACCCCTGGGACACCTCCGCCTGGGGAGTGCTGGGAGGAGAGACTGTTCGGCCGGCTGTGGGGGTCACTGTGACATGCCCATACCATTTTACCCTCTCCAGCTGATGCAGAGCACGGGCAGGGCTCAAGAATACCTGGAACAGAGCCTGCCATACCTGAAGGACGCTCAGACCACCTTGCGAGATGCGGCCGTCAGGTTCATTGATGAGCCACAGCCCCCACGGTCCCTCCTTTGGCAGCGTGGCCCCAGTCCCTGCCGCTGTTGTGGCAGTGAGGAGCAGCCCTGGGGCTGCCAGAGCCCCTTGGTGGTCACTGCGGCTACTGGCCTTCCCTGGGGTCAGCCCTGATGGGGGGGAGGAGGGCGTGCAGCTGGGGGGCTGTGCTGCGGGGAGCACGCTGGGGAGCAGGGGGGCTGACGACGCTCTGTGCCTAGGGCTTGCCGCGTTACATGTGAGGCTCCAAAAGCAGAAGAAGCTGTCTGAGATCATCAGTGGTGAGTCGGGGCAGTGCTGTGCTGGCCGGGGCTGGTGGGGCAGGGGACAGAGATTGGGCAGGGTGTTGCCATGCCTTGCCCTGCTACAGGGAAATGCTTCAGGGGCAGGGGAACGAGGCAGGGGCATTTGGGGCATTGCTGTGCAGCAGCTCTCTCCTGGCCAGGGAGAGGTGGTGGGGCTGGCATGGGCTGAGGGAATGCCTGGGGGTCTCTGCACACATGAGGGCTCATCTCGGCTCTCTTTGTTTCTGTCACAGCCCTTAAGCCCTTGTTGGAAGACAGCGACCTCTCCATCCGTTCCCTAGCCTCTCAGACCATCCACATCCTGAGATCTCCACGGGTGCAGCCAAGACCACGCTGGACCCTGCGAGCGCTGTTCTCCTGGTGTTGCCCCTGTGCTAGGCAGAGGAGCAGCTCTCGTCAGAAAGAAATGGCTCTATTTTAATAAAGCTGGAAGAAGCAGCCCCAACGCATGGTGTCCTTCAGCTGTGTAGCACCCTGAGCGTGCTGAGCACACAGTGTCACTCCTGGCATTTCCCACTGCCTGCAGGACAGTCCCCACCTCAGCACACCCCGGCTCCAGGCTTGTTTGTCGCTGCCCCTTCCCCAGAAGAAGCCGCGTTTGTTCATCCCCAGGGAAGTCTTTTCTTTATGGAATCACAGAGCGGTTTGTGTTGGAAGGGACCTTAAAGACCATCTAGTTCCAACCCCCCTGCCACTGGCAGGGACACCTTCCACTAGACCAGGTTGTTCAAAGCCCCATACAACCTGGCCTTGAACGCTGCCTGGGAGCGGGCATTCACAGCTTCTCTGGGCAACCTGGTCCAGGGTCTCACCATCCTCACACCACAGCTGCCTGGTGGTGCTGTTCCTGGGGAGCACTCCAGAAGCAGGGCGGCTGCCTGTACCTGCAGGCAGGGGGTGGAGTGTGCGCAGCGGGAGCAAGCGAGGGTCTGTGCGGCTGTTCGGGCTTTAAATGTGCCCAGCCTGGTACGCCTGGTGCCTTTTTCCTTGCAGATTGTACTTAGAGCTTAAATAGTAGTTGTTTAAAAGCAAAACCTACAAGCAAACCAACAAAAAAACAGATGGGCATTTTTTTTCCTCCCTGTTGGGCTTTTTTCTGCCAGTCCTGGCCACTCTGCAACGTGATGTTCATCACCAATGTGAGGGGGCAGGATCGGGCCCAGGGCAGGGCTTTTGCAGGCAGCACATTTCTTGAGGCTCCCGGTGATGCAGCTCCTGGGCAGTGCTCCAGAAATGGGGGCAGCTGCCCAGAATTGCTATCTATGGTTTCTCCCCATTGCTCTCTGTTTGGCTCCCTGCCCCCACTTTTTAATTCCTCCCTCTCTGTCTTGAGCCCATCATGATTTTTTCTTTCTCTTTCTTTCTCTCTCTGACTCCCTGTCTGCATTTTCTAATTCCTCCCTGTCTGTCCTATAGCCTGTTGCTATTTTTCTCTTTCCCCACATCTCTCTCTCCCGCTCCCTGTCCTTCTCTTTTTTCCATCTCCATGTTCTGCTTCCTGGCTCTATTTTCCCCTCCCTCCTGCAGCCCGGCCCCTCTTCCCTGCCTGTCTCCCCTGCTCAGCTGGCCGTGCCTTCTCCCTTCTCTCTGGGCCTCCCTCCTGCTCCGCATCCCCTTCTGCTCTTCCTCGTCTCCACCCTGGAGGCCATTGCTGTTCTGCCCCTCTCTGCCTCCCTGTCCCCACCCGCACCCTCTCTTTCTCCTTCTCTCTCCACTGTTCCCACCCTTCTCCTCTCCCTGCCCTGCTCCTGTCCCCACCTCTCCCTTTCTCTCTCCCCTCCCTTTCCCCTCTCACATACTCTGCCGGGGATGGTGTCTGCAGGGTCAGGCAGCAGGAAGGCGCCCCGGGCCATGCCGGGAGCTGCAGTGCTGGGGCACGGGGCTGCCAGGTCCCATGTTGTTCCTGAGCCATGCTGGGAGCTGTCAGCTCCCCACTCTCAGCTCCCCACAGCCATGGTGCTCTAGGGAGGTGCAGTCCCTGCGCCAGCTGCGGCCCCGCTGAGGTGAGCCTGGGGCTGCCCGTGAGGCAAGTGAGGCCCTTGGGAGGGTGTGGGGCTGCCCGGGGGTGGCGGGAGGAGCTCCAAAGCACCCGGTGCAATGGGCTCCTGGTCAGCTGGGGCCGGGCCCGCCTGGGGCAGCCCCGGCACTGAGCCTTTGCGCAGGAGAAAAATCCATTAATACAGCACCTCACTTGAATTGTTCTGGTTGGAAGCCAACTAAAAGTTTATCAGTGCCTCATCTCGCAAATGCATTCTGGTTCTCATTTGGTGGGCAGCCTGTCAGCTGGTCAAATGACTCCGGAGAACATTTCAATTGCTCAAAGCAGCGATGCTGATACAAAGAGCTTACGTACTCCGCTGCTAGCAATATTGTGCTGTTCACTCTGCAGGCTGGAAACATGATTCCTGAGTGGGCTGTGGCTTTAACAGGGGAAGGCAAAGCTGCTTCTCTGTGTCCGCCTCTTCCCCTGTCCCCTCCCCTTCCTTTCCCTCTGGGAGGCTGTTTTTGTGGTACCTTCACTGGGGAAATGAGCTCCCACACCAAACTGAGGGAAAGAGGGACAAGGTGAGAGGTGTTTCTGTCTTTCGTTTGCCGATTTAATACATGTGCCATATTCAGAAAGTACAGCGTGTGTTGGGGTCAGCGGTCCCTACAGATTTGTGTTATTTAAGATACAGAACTATTAGAGAAAATGAGTGTAAGGTAAAGAGCATGATGATGCATTTATTGCTAAATGTATGTTTTCATTTCATTCATTTCATTCAAAGCAGAACGTAAGTGAAGATTGTACCTGCAAATAATTCAAATAGCTGCCTGTGTTTCCCAGAGTGAGCATACAAGCACTGGGGAGCAGTTTGCAGGATCAGAACTTCAGCCAGCTCTGGGTGATAAACGCTCAGGAGAGGAAAGAGAAACGCCACTTCTTTACATACATCTCTACTTGTCTTAATATTTCTTCTTGTTAGATTGTGTTGGCGGTCACACTCTAAGCTCATGATGAAACTGTTAAAAAATCAAGTTAATTAAGGATTATTTACTGTATTAAATGCTCTTACAAGCAGTGCTTCTTCTGTTTCTTTTTCTGCCTCTTTTTCTGCTTCTTCTTCCTCTGCTTCTTCATCTTCTGCTTCTTCCTCTTTTCTTCTTTTTCTGCTTCTGCTGCTTCTTCTGCTGTTTCTGCTTCTCCTGCAGCTTCATCTTCCTCTTCATCTTCCTCTTCATCTTCCTCATCTTCCTCTTCTTCCTTGTTGTCTTCCTCATCGTCTTGCTCGTCGTTTTCCACGTCTGCTGCTTCTTTTGCTGCTTCTTTTGCTGCTTCTTTTGCTGCTTCTTTTGCTGCTTCTTTTGCTGCTTCTTTTGCTGCTTCTTTTGCTGCTTCTTTTGCTGCTTCTTTTGCTGCTTCTTTTGCTGCTTCTTTTGCTGCTTCTTTTGCTGCTTCTTTTGCTGCTTCTTTTGCTGCTTCTTTTGCTGCTTCTTTTGCTGCTTCTTTTGCTGCTTCTTTTGCTGCTTCTTTTGCTGCTTCTTCTGCTGCTTCTTCTGCTGCTTCTTCTTCTCATTGAGGAGCAATCCTCCTCCTCAACGAATGCTATCCCTTGAGTGACTTGCAACCACTGTCTGGGCTAAGTATAATTTTGTGTGTTTTGTATTAACATTGATATTGTTTTTCTTATTTTATTAAATCAGTTTAAATTTTAACCCACGAGTCTCCCTCCTTTTCCCAATTCCCTTTCTCGGTTGGGGAAAGACATTAGGTGATAGAATAACTGGTTATTTTTTAGCCCTGGGTGCAGGCTAAATGAATTCAGTGATACTAGAGCTTCTTTGTGTATACTTATGAATGATTGTTTCAGTTGTTTTAAAGTTACCCATCTCTGCAGTACATAAAACTTTTGGCAGTGCAATTATAAATACACACAATGGGGTGTTAAGCACATAAATCCAACTAAATCCTTCAAACAGCTTTGTAATGCCTCACACAGCTGTGGCCTTGGCACGAATAGCAAAATAAATGCCTGATAATTTCCATACAGTGTCATTACGTATGCATTCTGAAACCATGCAAGTGCTAACAAGTAATCAAGGTATTGCAGGATATTGCTATTCACTAAGTCTTTAAGTCTAGAAAGAAGTTTATAGTTCAGTTGCCATCCCAAATATTTTGTTTTTACAAAGGAGTCTAGTACATAAAAGTGTCCTTCATATGTTGAGTAGTGCAGAGACCTCTGTTCTTTCTTTAGACTGATTACTATTTATGATCTATTTTTTGGGGCAGCTTTGAAAATGGTTCGAAAGGTGGTTTGTATGTTGGGTAGAATAGGTACTCACTGCCATAAATCTCTAGCCTGGAAAGAACAGCCGTGGAAGCAAGGAGGGTTTCTTTTTTTCTTTTTGTTTTGTTATTGGAAGGAAAAGCAATCATTAACTGTCTATACGTGATACCCCCAAATGCAAAATGCGTAGTGCATTTGAGATGGATTGCTCCCGTACTGCCAAGGCCGAGGCAAGACTCCTCAGTGCTTTGCGCGCTGTTTTGAGCAGTGGAAGTCTTTGTGCAGATGTGGGTACTGGCTTTCTGTGCAGTACCATGAAAAATAAGAAACACTAGGGTCAGGTTGTGAGGATTGTGTAAGGTTCAGTTCTCTGTGGCAGAGAATTGAAAAGAAATGGATTCTTTTGTGCTAACGTGAGACTGTCCTGTAGTTTTCAAACTTTGATTCTCTCAGCTTGGAATTTAAACCCTGTTTTGACTGTGCTGTTATGTTTAGATGAGAGGGAAGGTGTATTGTAGTCCCAGCTGCTCAGTTCCGTTAAGAAGGGTCTTTGCCTTCTGAGTTGAGCTTTCTTGGTTTGACATGCAAGGTGCCTCAAGGAGTAGGATTTCAGATGGCAGTGAAGGAATAAAATCTACGTATGGATTTAGAGACAAATGAAAAAGGATGTCGTGTGGTTGTTTTAGTCTATGAACTTTTTTTTAAGCAGGATTTTCTTTTTTTTGAGCAAAAGGCCCACTTCCTGTGCGCCTACATAAACCCCATTTTGTCTGACAGAAGCATGCAGTATGGCTTGTGAAGTAATACTGGCTTTATGTATAAGCTGCACTATGCTGGGCTCTTTTGGGCTTGCAGTATTCTTTGGAAACCTGGCTCTCCACATCAAAGAGGCAAGCTGTGTAATCTGCTTTCCCCTAAAATGTAGAGCAAAATGACTGTCCTAAATACAGTCTGAACAAAAGTAGTTGAAGAATTTGTTGGCTCTTGTTAGAATCATGATCGGCCAGAAATTAGCCCATGCTTACTAATGAGTTACTGTATTTTAATTGTCCTACACTATCTGAGAAGCAGGGAAGTGTCAGAGCACTTTCCCAGGGAATAAAACTGCACATCTGCTATTCTTTCAGAGGGTCCCCTATGTCAAATGCATCCTCCAGCACAATCTGGGTGTTGGTATTCTCCAAGGGACCCAAGTGGATGCAGTTCAGTCCTGCTGACTGCATGGCAGCAGGAATGATGTCTCCAGCTGTGCTTCTGTGCACTGAGAAGCTTCCTCAGTTTCTTTGCTTGGCAGACCTGGCGTGTCTTCCATTCTCCTTTGCTTCCTTGTGATTCAGTGGGGATTACACACAGAGCAAGTATTTCTTAGGCTTGTGTTTCCCCAGATGCAGTCAAGATCCTAAACGTGTTTAGACTTGGGTAACTGAAGAGCACTTCTGGCTTGCCGTCGTCGGGAGTGTGGACAGAGGAGGCATAAGAGGTTCATCTTTGCATGCCGATGGGAAAAACCTATGGTTGGATTTCCCTGCTTACGCTTGAGAACAGTTTCACGTTCAAACCAGAGTTTGGGAGGTCAGCAGAACATGCTAGGAGGTGGTATGACAGGCTGAGTAAGAAAAGCTCAAGAATGAATTGCAGAATTGGTAAGCTGTTTTCCTCTTGAGTGGAGGTTTTTTAGTTGTGTTGCATTAGAGTTGGTACTGGCGTTGGGGACTCAGGTAACTGTTGAGGTATTTCTTGTCAGTGAAGAGGTTCAGTAGTTGCTTAATTATGGAAAATACCTATACTGCATTTATATGCTTGTAATTCTATAAATATGTGATATATCTAAACCCTTGGCATTTCTATTTAATGACAGGGCAGATGCAGTGTAATTTTTAAAAGAATACTCTTAATGGTATCATGTAGTCTTCATTATCATTCAAGTGTGTGCGTGTACGTGTAAGATACACATGCATCTATGTGGCTTTTAAACTGGGGGACAGCCAGAGCTGAGATTGCCTCTCAACATGCAGTGTGACTGCTTCTGTCTCTGTGTGATTATACAGACTTGGGTGGCCTTGTAAGCAGAGGTTTTAAATGCTAGAACCATCTTAAAAATTGTTAATATAAAGGAAGACAGCAGCGGCATAGTTTGCTCAGAACTTGGGAGAAGATGAGGGAAATGATACTTAGAGTTCTGCTAATCCCACGCAAATATATTCAGCAGCCACTGATTTTCTGTCAAGTGTATATTAAATGGATGTGTAGGGACGTTTCAAGCCAGGTGTTTAACCTTCAAGTTGTCAGAACCCCAGATGTCAGGTAACAAAGAGAAGGGGCACCAGTGGGAGGATGGCAAGAGGCACAACAGCGAGATTTACAAAATTATCTTGGGGCCTCAGTCGCCGTCTCTGTATGGCGCTGGTTATGTTCCGATTTTTGTATTTTTTTTCCAACAGACTAGAGAGTTTTCATCTAATAGCAGAATTCAGTGTCGTACATGATTGATTTCCAAGCAGTGGCTGGAGTTACTAAGCAGATAGGCAGGAGAATCACAGAATCACAGAATCAGCCAGGTTGGAAGAGACCTCAGGGATCATCGAGTCCAACCGTTGCCCTGACACCACCATAGCAACTAGACCATGGCACTAAGTGCCATGTCCAGTCTTTTCTTAATGACATCCAGAGCTGGTGATGCCGCCACCTCCCTGGGCAGCCCTTTCCAATGTCTAATAACTCTTTCTGTAAAGAAATTCTTCCTAATGTCCAACCTGAACCTCCCCTGGTGAAGCTTGAGGCTGTGTTCTCTTGTCCTATCGCTAGTTGCCTGGAGAAGAGGCCAGCTCCCACTTCACTACAACCTCCCTTCAGGTAGTTGTAGACTGCAATAAGGTCACCTCTGAGCCTCCTCTTCTCCAGGCTAAACAACCCCAGCTCCCTCAGCTGTTTCTCGTAGGACAGACCCTCCAGACCCTTCGCCAGCTTAGTCACCCTCCTCTGGACTCGCTCCAACACCTCAACATCTCTCTTGAAGTGTGGGGCCCAGAACTGGACACAGGATTCAAGGTGCAGCCTCACCAGTGCCGAGTACAGAGGGATGATCACTGCCCCAAAACGGCTGGCTACACTATTCCTAATAGAGGCTAGGATGCCATTGGCCTTCTTGGCCACCTGGGCACACTGCTGGCTCATGTTTAGCCGGCTGTCGATCAGCACCCCCAGGTCTCTTTCCACTGGGCTGCTTTCTAACCACTCTTCCCCCAGCCTGTAGAGCTGCATGGGGTTGTTGTGGCCAAAGTGTAAGACCCGGCACTTGTTCTTGTTGAACCTCATGCCGTTGGTCTCGGCCCATCTATCTAACCTGTCCAAATCCCTCTGTAGGGCCTTCCTACCCTCCAGCAGATCCACACTCCCACCCAGCTTGGGGTCATCTGCAAATTTGCTGAGGGTGCACTCAATCCCTACCTCTAAATCATCTATAGAGATATTGAATAGCACCGGCCCCAGAACTGAGCCCTGGGGAACACTGCTAGTGACCGGCCACCAGTTGGACTTTGCCCCATTCACCACCACTCTCTGGGCTCAGCCAGCAAGCCACTTTTTAACCCATCAAAGAGTCCACCCATCCAAGCCCCGGGCAGCCAGTTTGTCTAGGAGGATGCTGTGGGAGACACTGTCGAATGCCTTACTGAAGTCTAGATAGACTACATCCACAGCCCTGCCCTCATCTACTAAGCGGGTCACTTGGTCATAGAAGGAGACCAGGTTGGTCAAGCAGGACCTGCCTTTCATGAATCCATGTTGGCTGGTCCTGATGCCCCGATTGGCCTGCATGTGCCGTGTAATGGCGGTCAGGATGATCTGTTCCATCACCTTGCCTGGCACCGAGGTCAGGCTGACAGGCCTATAGTTCCCTGGATCGTCCTTCCGATCCTTCTTGTAGATGGGCGTTACATTTGCTAATTTCCAGTCAGCTGGAACTTCTCCAGGTAACCAGGACTGCCGGTAGATAATAGAGAGTGGTTTGGCAAGTTCATCAGCCAGTTCCTTCATTACTCTGGGGTGAATCCCATCCGGGCCCATAGCCTTGTGGGTGTCCAACTGGCACAGCAGGTCACTAACCATCTCCTCCTGGATTACGGGAGGTTCACACAGCCCCCCGTCCCTAATTTCAGGCTCTGGGGGCCGAGTCTCCTGAGGACAACCGGTCCCGACATTAAAGACCGAGGCAAAGAAGGCATTGAGCACCTCTGCCTTTTCCTCATCCTCTGACACTACACTACCCTCCTCATTCAGCAAGCGGTGGAGCCTCTCCTTGACCCTCCTTTTGCTGTTGATGTATTTGTAAAAGCTTTTTTTGTTATCTTTGACTGTAGCAGCCAAATCGAGCTCTAATTGAGCTTTGGCCCTTCTAATCTTCTCCCTACATGACCTGGCCACGTCCCTATAGACCTCCCAAGTTACCCGACCCTTCTTCCAGAGCAAGTAGGTTCTCTTTCTTTCCTTAAGTTCTAGCCTAAGTTCTCTGTTTAACAAGGCTGGTCTTTTTCCCCGACGGCTTGTCTTCCTACAGACTGGGACAGCCTGCTCCTGAATATTTAGCAATTCCCTTTTGAACCATGTCCAGCCTTCCTGGACTCCTTTGCCCTTCAGGACCGATTGCCAAGGGACTCGGTCCACCAGCCTCTTAAACAGGCTAAAGTTAGCCCACCGGAAATCTAAGGCAGAAGTTCTACTCTTGCCCCTCCTTACTTCCCCCACTATCGAAAACTCTAACATTTCGTGGTCGCTACTCCCAAGACGGCCACCGACCCTCACATCTCCCACTAGTCCTTCTCTGTTCACAAACAACAGGTCAAGCAGGGCCCCTCCTCTAGTGGGCTCATCAACCACGTGCATGAGGAAGTTGTCCTCCACACATTCGAGGAATCTCCTAGATTGCTTCCTCTCTACCAAGTTGTATTTCCAGCAGACATCCGGCAAGTTGAAGTCGCCCACGAGTACAAGGGCCGGCGACCGGGCAGCTTCTGACAGCCGCTTGTAAAATGCTTCGTCCGCCTGCTCATCCTGGTTGGGTGGTCTATAACAGACTCCCACCGTAATGTCCGCCCTGCCGACCTTCCCCCTGATCTTCACCCATAAACATTCAACCTTGTCATCCTCACCATCTTCCTCAATTTCAACACATTCCAAGCACTCCCTAACATATAGCGCTACCCCACCGCCTCTCCTGCTTCGCCTGTCCCTCTTAAAGAGCTCACAGCCATCCATAGTTGCACTCCAGTCATGAGAGTCATCCCACCACGTTTCTGTGATGGCAACCACATCATAACCTTCCTGCTGTACAGTGGCCTCTAGCTCTTCCTGTTTGTTGCCCATACTGCGTGCATTGGTGTAAACACACTTCAGCTGGGCTAGCGGCCTTGTCCCCGATGCAGGCCTGTCACCCCTAGGTTCATTTGTGTCTGCCCTGGTCTTATCCCCCTCCCCCATCAAACCTAGTTTAAAGACCTCTTGATCAGCCCTGCCAACTTCTGGGCCATAACCCTTTTCCCCTTCTGATTCAGCTGTTCCCCATCCTGCAAAAGCAGGCCTGGTGCCATGAAAGCCACCCCGTGGTCAACAAACCCAATATCCCACCTACGGCACCAGTCTCTTAGTCACATATTAATCTGTTGTACTTTCATAGTCTTTTCCCTATTTTCACCAAACACCGAAGGAATTGAATAGAATATCACCTGCGCACCTACCCCCTTTACCAAACGCCCCAGGGCCCTGAAGTCCCTTTTGATTGCCCTGGGACATCTCTCTTCAATCTCATCCCTACCCACCTGGAATACTAATAGTGGGTAGTAGTCAGAGGGTCTCACCAGTTGAGGAATCCTCCTGGCAACATCCCTTACCCTTGCCCCTGGGAGGCAGCAGACTTCCCTGTGAGTCGGGTCTGGCCTGCATATGGGGCCCTCCGTTCCCCTTAGCAGGGAGTCGCCTATAACAATTACTTTTCTTTTCTCCTTTCTGGAGCTGGTTGCAACCCTCTTACTCTGTTCACGTAGTCCCGTAGAGGATCTTTCACCTAGATTCGTGTCTTCCTGACACTCAGGAAGACGCTCAGGCTCCAGCACCTCATAACTATTCTGCAGGGGGACGTGGGGAGGGGAGGAAGGTCGGGATGGGATTCGCATGCCACCCCGAGCAGGGACCTGCCTCCATTCCCCCCCATCCCCTAGGTCTCCTCCTGCTCCTTGTGGAGGAGGAAGAGGATCCTCCACTACCCAGGGAGCATTAGGCCCGTCCGTTTTCCCCAGGACAGGCAGGGAACAGCACTGCCCACCATCCTCTTCCTGGGATGCTCTTGTACTCCTTAACCTTTCCACCTCCTCCTTGAGTTGGGCCACCAAGGAGATCAGGTGGTCGACCTGTTCGCACCTCACACAGGTGAGGTCTCCGTTACCCTCGAGTGCCAGGGCCAGGCTCTGGCACTCCCCACAGCCTGCCACCTGCACCTCCGCATGCTTCCGCGGCAGGTGCGTTTGGGTTGCCATGTCTTTTCTGGCACCCGCAAGGGACTTAGGGCCCCGCCGAGTGGAAACCATACCTGCCTGCCCGCCTACCCTGCTAGCCACCCTGCCTGTGAGAACTGCTGTGCAAACTGCCACGCCCCTGGGGCTGTGCCCTCCTCCGCCCTGGGACACACACAGTCACTGCTGATTCCCCCTCTCCCCTCTGGGCAGGGACTAGTCCTGGCCCTTCCAGAGGCTCTTTATCACCTGATCACAGGGGGTAGTGCTACGCCCCCTCCTCTCCTGATCCCTCCCCACACCAACCTCAGCCTCTGCCGCCACCGCTGCCGTTGCCAACTGGCTGTTTGTTATTGTTTCACCACGTTTAAATCTCCCGCGGTGCCTCCGGCTACGCCCCCTCCTCTCCTGATTCGTTGCCGGCAACTTCCGGGTCCAGGCGGGTCTCAGGCTGCTGCTCGGGGGGGCCCAGAGCACGGAAACCGCCCGCCTGCCACGGCCCGATCTCTCCCCACACCAACCTCAGCCGCTGCCGCCGCCGCTGCCACCGCCACTGCCGTTGCCGACAAGGAAAAGCTGGGGGAGGCCAAGAGCCCCTGGCTGTGCCCTACTGGGCCGGACTGGGAGGCACTGGGTGGGGCTGAGGGGCTCCCTGTGTCCCCCAACTCCCCCCGCCGCGGTGGGTTCTTGGGGCTCAGCCCCTCCCTGCTGGCGTCCCCTCTCCCCCCGGGCCCCCCTGAGGAGGTGATAAGAGGTGGGTGTGGGGGGAGGTTTGGGGGGGGTGACAATGTCTCTCTGTGTGTGTCCCAGTGTCACCGTGGGGTGTCCCCCCCATAGAGCTCTTCCCAGAGGTGTATCTCGGCCCGGAGGTGGGGACCGGCAGCCTGCCCTGCAGTGTCACGGGGGTCTGTGTCCCCCCCCAGATTTCGTCAATGACGTGTGTCTCAGTCCACAGGTGGGTACTGGCCCGTCCCCTCAGTGTCACCCCCACCCTTGGTGTCACCTCCCCCAGGTGTCACCACCCCTCTGGCGTCACACCCCCTCCCAGTGTCACTCCCTGTCCCCCCAGGCCGCGGCAGTGGCCCCCGCAGATGGCAGAAGCCGGTGGCAGCCATGCGGGAGCGGGCCTGGATCTGGCGCAGCCTCAGCCCCGCCCAGTGCCACCCATACTGGTACGTACTGGGTTATACTGGTCCCCTCCAGTGTCCCCCCCCCCGGACTGCGCAGTGTCCCCTGCCATGTCCCCTGTGTCCCCCCAGCCAGCGCGCGCGGCGCTTCAGCCGCCTGCACAACCGGGTGTTGCGGCCACACGGGGACAGTGACAGGGAACGGGACAGTGACGGGAACACTGACCCCCCCCACCCTTCCAGCTCCTCCTGGCCACCCGCACTGCCATGCCCAGGGGGGACCCTCTGCCACCCTGAAGTCCCCTCCTGGCCCCAGCCCTGTCCCTGTCCCCAACCCCCAGGGACAGCCCCATTCCTGGTGCTTTTAACCCCAAAACGATTTATTTCCCCGGGGGGGCTGGTCCTGCCCTGGGGGAGGGGGCACTTGGGGGCACTAGGGGACACTTGGGGACCACCCCCCACAACACTTGCCCCCCCCCCCAGCCAGCTCCCCCTAATAAAACCTGTTTGTTGTTTCAGTCTTTGCCTTGTCCCTCCGTGTGTGTCCCCAAGTGCCACCCACCCGTGTCCCCAAGTGTCCCCAACGAGGCCACCAGCATCACTAGAGCCTTTTATTGTTGGGGGGGGGGGTGTGTCTGGGCCCCCCCTTAGTTCTTCTTAATCCTCGAGACTTGGGTCAGCGACCACAGGGAGTAGCATGCACCTGGGGGGAGGGGCAAGCTCAGGGACCGCCCCTCCCCTACCCCAGGGCCCCACAATGGGGCCCTTTGTGACCTCACTTGGTGACACCCCCCGATGCTGGACGTGGTCAGCACGGCTGCGGCCCCCAGCCCGCAGTGTCCGGCAGGACGGCGACGGGACAGGCCAGGAACGAGGAGCTGGCGAGGAGCCCCCGAGCACAGCCCACATCTTTCCCTGCCGCCCCCGGCAGCCCCCCAGAGCCGAGGCATTTTGCCAAAGCTTCCCCCTTCCCTACTGCTACCCCTTAACTCCCTCCAGCAGGATGGCAGAGAGAGAGGGCAGGAGCAAGGAGCTCCCAACGAGCCCCCAAGATCAGCCTTCTTCTCCATCCAGCGAGATGGAGACGACACCTCCCAGACGCCCCAGGGTGGCCTGGGAGAAGGACAGGGCTTCCCAGGAGAGCAGCCCTCCATCAAAGCCCTACGAGGTGACCATGGTGCAGCCACTGCAGATTGGTGAGTGAGGGGCCCCGTAGGTCTGGGAAGGGCTGGGGCCAGCGAGCGCACTCTGCTCGACGCCAGGGTCACGTTTCCCCAGCTCGCTGGCAGCGGGGGTCCCGCGGGTGGTGGGTGTGATGCTGCCCGAATACCGGGGCTGCTCAGGGCTGGCAGGTGGCCCCAGCACAGCCTCTCCCAAGGAGGGAGGGAGCAGAGGGGACCCAGCTCCTGATCAAGGGCACAGGCAGCGCGAGGCAGGTGGGCTGGCCGGAGGCAGCGATGCTGGGGGACGGGGACCTTTCCTGCCCGTCCGCGAGCGAGTTCCTCAGCCCGGTGCACGGCGGGCTTTCCCCTTTGCGCCATGCTCCAGCATCACTGCCGAGGAGTCCCGGAGGGCAGTCCTCTCCTCCGTCCAGAGGAATAGAGAGGAAACCCCCCAGCCGCCCCAGGGTGGCCTGGGAGAAGAACAGGGCTTCCCAGGAGAGCAGACCTCCATCAAAGCCCTACGAGGTGACCATGGTGCAGCCACTGCAGATTGGTGAGTGAGGGGCCCCGTTGGTCAGCCCTGATGGGGGGGAGGAGGGCGTGCAGCTGGGAGGCTGTGCTGCGGGGAGCATGCTTGGGAGCAGGGGGGCTGACGACGCTCTGTGCCTAGGGCTTGCCGCGCAACCCCTGAGGCACCAAAACCAGGAGAATCTGTCTGACATCATCAGCAGTGAGTCGGGGCAGTGCTGTGCTGGCCAGGGCTGGTGGAGCAGGGGACAGAGCGTGGGCAGGGTGCTGTCGTGCCTTGCCCTGCTCCAGGGAAAAGCTTCAGGGGCAGGGGAACGTGGCAGGGGCATTTGGGGCATTGCTGTGCAGCAGCTCTCTCCTGGCCAGGGCAAGAGGCGGTGGGGCTGGCATGGGCTGAGGGGATGCCTGGGGGTCTCTGCACACATGAGGGGTCATCTCGGCTCTCTTTGTTTCTGTCACAGCCCTTGAGACCTTCAGAAAAGACAGCGACCTCTCCGTCCATTCCCTGGCCGCTCGGACCATCGCCACCCTGAGCTCTCAACGGGTGCAGCCAAGATCACGCTGGACCCTGCGAGCGCTGTTCTCCTGGTGTTGCCCCTGTGTCAGGCAGAGGAGCAGCTCTCGTCAGAAATAAATGGCTTTATTCTAATAAAGCTGGAAGAAGCAGCCCCAACGCGTGGTGTCCTTCAGCTGTGTAGCACCCTGAGCGTGTTGAGCAGACAGTGTCACTCCTGGCATCTCCCACTGCCTGCAGGACAGTCCCCACCTCAGCACACCCCGGCCCCAGGCTTGTTTGTCGCTGCCCCTTCCCCAGAAGACGCCGCGTTTGTTCATCCCCGGGGAAGTCTTTTCTTTATGGAATCACAGAGCGGTTTGGGTTGGAAGGGACCTTAAAGACCATCTAGTTGCAACCCCCCTGCCACTGGCAGGGACACCTTCCACCAGACCAGGTTGCTCCAAGTCCCACCCAACCTGGCCTTGAACGCTGCCTGGGAGCGGGCATTCACAGCTTCTCTGGGCAACCTGGGCCAGTGTCTCACCACCCTCACACCACAGCTGCCTGGTGGTGCTGTTCCTGGGGAGCACTCCAGAAGCAGGGCAGCTGCCTGTACCTGCAGGCAGGGGGTAGAGTGTGCGCAGCGAGAGCCAGCGAGGGTCTGTGCGGCTGTCGAATGGGTTCGGGGCTTTAAATGTGCCCAGCCTGGTACGCCTGGTGCCTTCTTCCTTGCAGATTGTACTTAGAGCTTAAATAGTAGTTATTTAAAAGCAAAACCTACAAGCAAACCAACAAAAAAATAGCTGGGCAATTTTTTTCCTCCCTGTTGGGCTTTTTTCTGCCAGTCCTGGCCACTCTGCAACGTGATGTTCATCACCAATGTGAGGGGGCAGGATCGGGCCCAGGGCAGGGCTTGTGCAGGCAGCACATTTCTTGAGGCTCCCGCTGATGCAGCTCCTGGGCAGTGCTCCAGAAATGGGGGCAGCTGCCCAGAATTGCTATTTTTGGTTTCTGCCCATCACTCTCTGTCTGGCTCCCTGCCCCCACTTTTTAATTCCTCCCTCTCTGTCTTGAGCCCATCATGATTTTTTCTTTCTCTTTCTTTCTCTCTCTGACTCCCTGTCTGCATTTTCTAATTCCTCCCTGTCTGTCCTACAGCTTGTTGCTATTTTTCTCTTTCCCCACATCTCTCTCTGCCGCTCCCTGTCCTTCTCTTTTTTCCATCGCCATGTCCTGCTTCCTGGCCCTATTTTCCCCTCCCTCCTGCAGCCCGGCCCCTCTTCCCTGCCTGTCTCCCCTGCTCAGCTGGACGGGCCTTCTCCCTTCTCTCTGGGCCTCCCTCCTGCTCCCCATCCCCTTCACGGGGCTGCCAGGCCCTATATTGTTCCCAGGCCATGCTGGGAGATGCAGTGCTGGGGCACGGGGCTGCCGGGCCCCATGTTGTTCCCAGGCCATGCTGGGAGCTGTCAGTTCCCCACACTCAGCTCCCCACAGCCATAGTGCTCTCGGGAGGTGCAGTCCCTGCTCCAGTTGCGGCCTGGCTGAGGTGAGCCTGGGCCTGCCCAGGGGGGTGCTGGGGAGCTCCAAGCCTCCTGGTGTGACAGGGTCCTGGTCATCTGGAGCCAGGGCTGGCTGGGGCACCCCCGGGAGTGACCCAAGAGCTGGGGAGGGGAAGAAGACACAGACCGCCCGGGCACAGGCACTGGACACCCCTCCTCTCAGAGCCCCCCTGAGACCTCCGCAGCCCCTGCAGCTGCCCCAGCCCCAGCACCTCACCTGAGGCCTGGCCCGCAGCCCCTGGCCGCCCCATGGCCTGGCCTGGCAGCAGCAAGCTGGGCCTCGGGCCCGCTTGATCCTCCGTTAATGCGGGTGCCTTAAGCTACAGAAGAGGAAGGGAGGAAAGGACAGGTTGCCTTTTCTGGCGTGGCGACCCGGTTCGGGAACGGCACGGCGACCAACCCCAGGTCGCTTGGGCCATTAACTCACAGACACCAATGTGGTGGATGGTAAATGACGTTTATTAGTGTGTAAAACGGCATTATATATCCTGAGTTCACAACGTCACTTCCGTCTGCCTATGACCTAACCCAAACGCTATTGGCTCTCAGGGTATTCGGGGAGGGGTCATATCTTTCCGTACAGCATGATATCTTCCGGCTGCCAGACCCTAACTGCCTACATTTCCCCCCTCCCCATGCACGAGTAAATCTACTAAAGTATAACAATCCCAAAGAACACATGTGAATAACATGAATAAAGAATACATGTGTCATAAACTTGTATAAAATATGCTAAATACGAACCGTTCTTACTCTATATCTTATAACAGTCTTAAAACATGCGTTACAAACTTGAAATAGGGCACGCTATATAAAAATAAATGGGGGATAACTGGGGATAGCTAATGCAAATTTTGAACCAGAACATTCTTAAGGCAATTAGAGCATTCTTAAAGCATTTGTCGGCGTTCCATCAGCATAATATTAACTTTTTCTAGCCGACTTCTGACAAACGACACGAGCCTATTCAATATACAGGGTCCAAGGATCAATGCTACTACGATCATTATGATCGGTCCCGTCAAGGTTGATATCAGGGTGGTCAGCCATGGTGAATGATTAAACCATGATGCAAACCAACTTTGCTGTGCTTCTCGTTCCTTTTTCCGTTTTTCCAATCCCTCTCGCAATTTGGTCATGGTGTCTCTCACTATTCCGGTGTGGTTCGCATATACACAACATTCTTCCTTTAGAGCGGCGCACACTCCCCCTGCTTGTAAGAACACCAGATCTAATCCTCTTCGATTTTGTAATACTACTTCAGATAATGATCTGATTGTTCTAATGCACTTATTGATTGTTCAATTCTAGCTAAGTCCTCATCCACTGCCATCCTCAAGGTGTTAAATTCTTTATTCTGTTGCACCAAAGATGCTACTCCTGTACCTAGTCCCGCACCTCCCATGATCAGTAAAGCAGCTATTGTCAGAGCTGAAATGGGTTCTCGTTTTGATAAATGATGTTCTGGCATAGTCTGTGAGTCATAGGCAAAGTCCTCGGGGTGGTAAGAGATTTTAGGGATTATAGCTACCTGAATACAATAGTCGGAAGATTCGTCAAACATGTCTAATGACAAGCAAGGTGTAACTCCCGTAGCAGAACAAATCCATTTGGTATTGCTGACCGGTATTAGCCATTTTGCTCTTGGATTTTTACCCAGTGTTTTAACACACAGTGGTTCTATGTGTTTCGGGACTTTACCCACACAGATACCGCTTCCTACCACTTGTGTTAATGTAATCCCTAATCTTCTTGGGTCCCATATACATTGGGGTGGGTTTGGATGGTTTACCCATGTGGGTGTCTCACTTACTCCCACTGCCTCATAAAAGGGTGGTTTTATTCCATAGCACAGCCAACAATGTTCTGTAAGATTCGGGTTAGTTTTGTTCAGTACCTGATAACTAGCCTGCATCATTTTCCAGAGAGAATTCCCATCAGGATCTTTGGTGGTGTGTGTTGCTACGGGTGTGACAACTTCGGCATTATCTAAGGTAGCACGTTGTGATGGTGTAGGTGGAGGTGCAGGCATTTGTGGCTTAATGACGGGGATAAGCATGGGTGTTTGTGGGTTGAGAGCGGGGTTAGGTTCGATGGTTTGGGGTGTCTGAGGTAGAAGCTTAATAATTTGTACCACTACTCCCGGATCTGTACCAGCTTTGTAAATGAATACCGACCACATTTTCCCCACCATCCAGCCTGTATTAGTTGGCTGTAGGATTTCTAAATTCATATGGGTACAGGTACCTCTGTAGTATATCATTCCGTCAGTCGCAAATTTTGGGTGGGTGCATCCATTTGGTCCCCATTTTACCCGCAAAAAATTTGTCTTCTTTTTGTGGTTTCCATGCATCAGCTGTTACAATAGTTTCGCATCCCCAATGTCCACAATACAAATGTCCTGGATAATTACAATAACTCATTCCTGGGTTTGAGCTGGGACACCAATATGTTCCCCATAATGATTTGGATTTTGATCCTCCCACCATGGGGAATAAGTCACCAACTGTTATCGTGAAGGTCGGGGCACCTGCTGCTATACTTTCCTGTACCACCCTGCCATCGCTTGTGAGGACCCACCTGAATGGTTGATAGGGATGATGTACTGATTCTACCTGTCCTATCGTGATGAGTCCTAGGATCAGGATAATGCAAAGGTGTCTTAGCTCTCTTTTGTGGGGGTCATATCGTTGGTGTTTGGATTCCGCTGATGCCGGGCTCTCAGGCGTGGGTAGGATGTTTGTCGATTCGTCGTCCTGTCTTGCCACCAGGTCATGCGGGTCACGAGGGCGTCCGATGAACTGTTCCTGCGAACAAAAACTCACAGTTCTCATTAGTTTCACTCTGGAGGTCTGGTTTAACGGACTTAAGTGGACACCACTTAACTTTCCCATCCTTTTTGACCGCGGCATACCCTCGCCCTGTAAGAACTAGCCTCCACCCCTGTTCCCATTCTCCCAGCTCATTTTTGATCATGATCAACGGACCTTCCTCTAACGCTCTGGTGGCCCAATGTTTTTGGGTGGGGCTATTCTCCTCTTCCCCCCTAGAAAATTGATTTAGTGCTAGAAGAGCGGTTGCTAACAGGCGTGCTTGGTCTCCCGAGGGAATGGCGTTGGTGAATCCTTCTGTTCTCGCCAACACCTCTAATTTTGATTTCAGAGTTTGATTTGCTTGTTCAACTATGGCTTGTCCAGTACTGTTATACGGAATGCCATGTGTTAGGGTGATACCCCATTTCAAAGCAAATGCCTGGACTGATTTAGAGATAAAGTTCGGACCATTGTCTGTTTTGATCTGATTAGGGATACCAAGCCATGCCATGACTGTTAACCAATGTTGGATGGTTGCTTTGGAGTCGGTTTTGCGGTGTTGTGTGGCCACAATCATTCCGCTATATGTATCTACTGTTACCGCTAACCACGCTCGAGGTTTCAGCAACTGACAGAGCGTGAAATCTGTCTGCCACACCTCGGAGGCCTTGAGACCTCTGGGGTTGACTCCACTGGACCACAGTGGTGCTTTCTGACAGTGAGGACATGTTGCTACTATGTGTTTCGCGTCCGCGACTGAGATTCCGCATTTCTTCGATAGTGCTTTCGCTCCGATGTGGAGTGACTCATGTAGCTGGCGGGCATCTCGTAATGTCCATAATCCTTTTGCTGCGGTGTCTGCTTTGTCATTGCCGTGTCGGAAAAACCCTTTAATTGGGTTGTGGCTGTTGATGTGGATGACCGATACAGTGCCCTTTCGAGAGAAAAGTGCTTCTTCCAGCATTAGGGCTGCTGTGGATGTTGACACGCCGGGCCCCGACATGGCTAAACAGAGCTTGGCTACAAACATCGAATCAGTCACTATGTTGAGATGTTCCATTGGGAACAGTCCACACGCCAGTACCACGGCCTTCACTTCTAGCTCTTGGACTGAAAGCGCATGATCGGTCATTTTAATACAATGCCATTCGTCTCCTGACTGCCACACCGCCACTGCGGTTGAGGTCGTTGAGGACGCATCTGTAAAGACCGTTGGTCCCTGTTGGGGTCGGTCCATGATCTTCTGTGGGAGGTCGATGTCGACAATGGCCAGCATTTGAGTCCAGGGGGGTTTTGTAGCATACTAGACTTTGCCGCCGAATCCAGTAAGAGCTATGGCTAGATACTCTGACATCACCACTGATTGCGTCGGGAGTTGTTTGCGAAAAGGTAGATATATCCTGGTAGGTTCGATGCCTAGGTGTCTTAGGGCGAGTTTTCTGCCTTTCATGATAAGATTACCAAGGCATTCGACTCCTGGAGAGAATGCATGTGATGGTTTTCCCAAAACGATCCACAGTATTGGTTGAGCTTTTTCAGGGGGCCCCTGGGCTAGTGCCCCTACTCCTCCCCCCTCTGTGAAATGTACATACAGATCGAGTGGTGCATCCGGGTTCCACCTGGCGAGTGTGCTTGACAATACTTGACGCTCAATAAAGTCAAGGGAGTTCATTGCTTCCGCCGTCAGAGTTTTTTTGTTCCCATGGGTTCTTTCCTTTCAGAAGATCGTACAGGGGGGCCATGATTTTGGGAGGGATCAGGACAATGTGGCGAAGCCATTGCAAGGATCCCACTAACTGTTGCATATCGTGGAGTGTTCTGATGTCTCGGCGGATTTTTATTTGGGGGGGGGTTATATAGGAACTCGTGACCCCTACTCCCAGGAAGGTTATACACGATCCCTTTTTAACCTTCGCACTCGCGATTTCGAATCCGTTTGACTTTAGAGTTTCTGAAACTGTTGATATCAGCTGGTCCACCTGGCTTCCTGATGGTGCGGTGATTAAGATGTCATCCGTGTATTGAATGATAGTCGCGGCTGGATTGTCACACCGAACCGGTGCCAGCGCCAATCCACTGTAATCTGGCAGATAGTTGGTGAGTTGATCATTCCTTGAGGTAACACTTTCCACTGGAAGTGCAAGTTGGGGCATTGGTTGTTTGGGAATATGACAGAAAAAGCAAATCGCTCCCTGTCCTCCTCATGCAGTGGTATTGAAAAGAAACAGTCCTTAATATCAAGGACGGCACACGGTTGTCCTTTTGGTAGCATGGAGCTCATGGGCAGTAGCGTTTGAATGGGACCCATTGGTTGGATCCTTTTATTTACTTCACGCAAGTCATGGAGAAGGCGGAATCCCTCGCCGGTTCGTTTGGGTGTTACAAAAACGGGGGTGTTCCATGGGCTGGTGGAAGGCTCTATATGACCTCGTTGTAGTTCGCGGTCGACTAGCTTAAGGAGAGCGTCCATTCGAGGCTGTGACAGGGGCCACTGCTCGACCCATACTGGGTCAGATGATTTCCAAGTCAGTCTAATAGGTGGAAGTGGGTGTACGGCAGTGGCCCTTACTGTAAATTTGTCACCCTGGCTTTCAAAAGAGCTAGGGCATCCCTTCCCAACAGGGGTGGAACCCTTGATATGACATATGGGAAGAGGGTAACGGTTTTCTCCGGTCCCTTTTCAGTGTAGAGCGTGATTGCTATCCGGTAAGTACTCTTCTGAGCTCGGGTTACTCCCCCGACTCCACCCACCGTGAGGGCATCCTCCAATTTCCAATGTGGGGGCCAATTTGCCTTAGGGATAACCGTAACGTCTGCTCCCGTATCAATCAAAAAGGGGATACTAATAGTGGGGCCGATATTAATAGTGGTGCCGTTTACGATATCATAGAGAGAGCAGATTCCCCACACCACTGTCAGGTTATCACATTTTACTGCCAGGGCCACCCTGGGATCTCGCCCCCAGGGGATAGTCCTTGTTGCCCCTGAGGTAAGGATAGGTTCGGCTGGGTCACCGGTTGAGCCATAAAGTTGGTCGCATCTCGAGGGGGTAATAGGTTCGGTGGCGCCTCGCCCCATCCGGGGTTGGTATAGCTGGGCCGCTTCGTGTTCCAAGTGGGAGAGGGCTGTGCGCGGCCCGGTTGCCCCCTCCCCCTCCCGTTTCCCTGTTTTTTTGATCTGCATTCCTTGGCGAGGTGCCCCTTTTTCCCACAGGCCCAACATGGTCCTCTGGGTCGATTTTGGCGCGGAGGGGGTGTTGTTGATTGGTCCCCCAGCTGGGGGCAGTTTGCCACCACGTGGCCTACCTGACCATATTTAAAGCATGCCATCACATTAGCTATTGCGGTACGAACAGCCACTTGAATCGGAGCTAAATGTTCTTCCTTTGTGACATGCTTAATCATGTCCGCAATACTTGACCCCACTGGCAGCGATCGTAGGATTTCTTTAGTTACCAAATTACACTGTTGGCGTAAGCAATCTGCCACAACCGGGTCTTTCGCCTCCGCAGGCAAGGTCGAGGAGTCGACCGCTGCCTGGAGGCGGTCCACAAATTGTGTAAAGCTCTCACTATCAGTTTGTTTAATCGTGGACCATGGCGATGGTTTGACAATGACCCTAGAGGTTGTGCGAATGGCCTTTCTGGCCGCACGAGTAGTTGTCATAACCTCATGGGCCCGCAGGCCTTGGGCCTATGCATGGGGAGTAATCATTGTTGGATCTGTACCCATCAGCCGCTGTAGGCTGGAGCCATGTAGCGGGTGGTCCGCTCCGGTTACTTGAGCTAGTTGCCTTGCACAATTATCCTCCCATTCTTGTTTAAAAACGATCATCCCTGCCCCGTCAAAAATCAATCTGCAAGTTTGTTTTATATCGAACGGGAGCATATCATCTCCCCCGAAGACACCATCTATGAGGGTAGAAACCATGGCAGAATTAAGCCCTTTATCCGCAATTGCCTTAATGACCGCTTGTATGTTCTTAGGGTTTACTGGTGAGTGGACCCTCTGTCCTCCGTCCGTTACCCGGACCGGGAATGCTAGCGCGGCCGATGGGACCCAATCGGCACACGCAGTCTTTATTTTCCTCCAATCTGTGAGAGGGATTTTTTCCCTTCGCGGTCCCTTTCTATTTTTGTTTTTAATCGTATCTGTTTCCTCTTTCTTCTCTTCTGAGCTTGAGTCAGTTACGAGCCACTCGTCCCAGCTAGTATCTGACCCGGAATAAGAACTTGACTGGTCAGTTACTTCCGGGTACCCTTTTGTCGGGTTCCGGTCCCGCCCGCTTCCCGTACGCGGGTTCCGGTCCCGCCCACTCCCCTCACGGGCGGGTCGTTCCCTCCCCCTTGGCTCGCCCCGCCCTCTGGTTGGGGTGGTGTTTGCCCTATAAGGGCATTTTCCCTGGCAGCCGCTCTGATTGGCCTTTTGCCCCTCGCTCGTGCTCCCCCCCCATCCCGATTGTTCCTCCCACTTGTTTCCTTTTCATTCTCCCCCCCCTCCCGTTCGCGCGCGCTCGTTAACACTGGCGCTTCCTCCCTGTTCCCGCCACGGGCATCTTCGCCCCGCCCCCTCCCTTCCTGCTCGGCGCCATCTTGGGGTGCATAAGACGGCGGTCTGAT
Source organism: Nyctibius grandis (assembly GCF_013368605.1). Classification (NCBI taxonomy): domain Eukaryota; kingdom Metazoa; phylum Chordata; class Aves; order Nyctibiiformes; family Nyctibiidae; genus Nyctibius; species Nyctibius grandis. The sequence goes on from NC_090676.1 coordinate 10,674,794, forward strand.
CCAGACTTCCTCAGACTCCGTTTTCTCTGAGGCGCCCCTGGCCTGCTCGGCTAACCCACTCCAGAAGGATTTGGCTCATTTCTGCCCCTCCGTAAGTGGGTCGGGGTTCGGGGATTGAGGAGATGTGTCGCCCTCGCACAGCTCGTTAGGCACTGCATAATCGCTATCATCCGGGGGGTGCAAAGTCTATGTGGCTGCCCCGACTCCCAATTTAGGGATGGTTTGCAAACAGTCCTTTGCCGCCCTCCAGCTCTCCTGTTCTTGTATTGCTTTCTGCAAGGCCTGTACGACTTTTCCCCACACTTTAAGATTTTTCCCACAACCCGAAGACATTGTCTCCTCAGCCAACGCTTTAGTGCATTTATCCCACGCCTCAGGGTGGAGAATATCCACCGGCTGGTCGATAACACCAGTTTGCAAAAGCCTCGCAACGGCAAGAGTAAAATCTTTGGGTGTACAATCGATACCCCACTGCTTATGTAATTGTGATACGACCTTCACAAGGGCTTCCATCCTCCTTGTTGGTCCGGGAGCGTCCTCCCCGCCGGGCTGGTCCTGCCGCTCCGGCCGCCGTTCACCCGATTCCAGGCGAGTTCCCGGGTTTCGGCACCACTTGTTGCCTTTTCTGGCGTGGCGACCCGGTTCGGGAACGGCACGGCGACCAACCCCAGGTCGCTCGGGCCATTAACTCGCAGACACCAATGTGGTGGATGGTAAATGGCGTTTATTAGTGTGTAAAACGGCATTATATATCCTGAGTTCACAACGTCACTTCCATCTGCTTATGACCTAACCCAAACGCTATTGGCTCTCAGGGTATTCGGGGAGGGGTCATATCTTTCCGTACAGCACGATATCTTCCGACCGCCAGACCCTAACTGCCTACACTAATGCAGTAGTACAATGACTCTGGTTGTTATCCTAGGGCTTCCTTCATTTAGCATCATTAATACTTGTAATCATCTCTGCAAACTTGAGGCTAAAACTGCCTGAAAAGGAAATGGTTTGAATTTTGTCTTACAAATTTCCTTCTTTTTTTTTCCCCCCCTCCTGCTGACTGAGCAGCTTCTGGTATCCTGGAAGCGTGCTCGTTAGGGTCTGGTTTTCAGCTCTTAATGCAGGCCCAGTCGGGCCAGAAGTCCAGACGGGTTTCGTTTGAATTGTGCTTTGGAATCAGGGAGGGCTTGTTGAACAGGACATGGCTTTTTCTTTTTTTTTCATTCACACTCTGGTTCTCAGGGTTTCTCAGTACTTGTAATTGGGGCAGACTGTGTGCCGGTTGTAGTCTGATTTTCTGACAAATACTCCTTTTGGGTCTGAGTAAAGTTTACAGTGCAGAAGCAAAGCTTTATTCTTTGGGAAGAGCCATGAGCACTGCTCTTACCCTTTCCAAAACAGTGCTTCCAGAAAAAAGGATAAAATTCTCACTTTTGCAGTGCAACTGTTCTTTCAAGGTCAATCCTTCAAGCTTGACTAGTATCATTTGAGCAGAATTAAATTCAGCGTCTCCTACTTTTTTTTGTTAACTAGGGTAAGTAGTGTTTATCAGAGGCTGCAGATAATACCCGTTGAAAGATGTAACTCTCATTTGTCAGTGTCTGTTATTGGCCGAGACTTTATAATGGCACAAATTTTGTAGTTGTATGGGAGTAATTCTGAAAATCTGGATGGCCTTTTGTAGTTTGTCTTGAACAAGTTTGAAAAAGGTAATCTTCTGTTCTTGGACAGGTGGATGTTGTCTGTCAGTCCTGTGCGTCCATGTCCATGTGTATCCCATCCCCATTTTGTAGGTTAATTATGAAAAGAAAACCTGTTGGGGAAGTTTGTCTCTGACACAGCAGCCTTGTCCTCAGCCCGGAAACTTAGCGATTAGTTCCTCCTTTGCTGTAGCACCTGCTCCAAAGAGTTGACTCTGTGTACCTTGCAAAATGGCACTGATTTACTCTTGAAATACAAATAGTGGGTTTTTGAATATGCTGCATTGTTGTTACAATAGCTAGCTAGACTTCAAAGAAATAATTTTGGAAAATATTTCTTATAGCTACAGCCCCAGAACTGTCCCATGCTTAATGAGACTTGCACCTTCTACAGTTGACTTACATGTATTAGTTTTACCTAAACCTGTGTTTGTAGAAAACCACAGTACGTATCGAGATTGAAACAGTATATCAGGGCCGTTAGCCTGTCCAGAGCAGAAAGGATGGAAATGTGTTGTCTAGTCTATTTGCCTGGTAACAGGGGATCAGCTCTCTTTGCTTATCACATTTATAAGACAATTATTACATTTGCGTTTGTCTCATTGCCCAGCTTCTGACTCACTGGAAGGCGTGCATAGTAATGCATAATCTAATGTGTAACACATACAAACATACTATTTAAAATATATCAATATAAAAAGATATTTGAACACACAATATTAAATACGATGATTCTATGTGAGTAATCGTTTTTTTCAGAATCCGATAGCCGGAGTGTGCAGTTGAAAGCTGTGCTGACAAAAACAGCTGTACCAGCAGAGCTGGGGTGTTATTTCATTGTCTTTGTGGACTGAGGTGCTCTAATCCCAACTGCTTAATTGTTCTGATCGTACAAGCGTGTAACATCAATGATTTGCAGAGCTCCATCCATTTCAGTGTGATGAAATGGACTGTAGTAGTACGTTGCATAAACAAAAGTAGATCTGTAAAGCTTGAACTTACTTGTTTGAAGTTAATAGTTTTGCTTGCCCCAGCCTGTGTACTGGTTGGGCTGCACAAAACAGACTTGGGAAACTCCTCCAGATTTCAAACTAACAACTTGTGGGGTTATAGTCATTTTAACCAGGGAACCTACCAACGTTAACCCAGTGGTGTTCTTGTTGGTACAGCAGAGGGAATAAGGCAAGAACTGTCTCTTCTGCTGGCACTCATGGCTGAAAATAGAATAGGATAAAAGCTTTAGTTTATTGTAAGTACTAGAGAGACCAAAAGAAACAAACACAGATCTTAATTTGCTACTGAAGTTGTTCTTTAGAAAGGCCTTCTGTTGTCTTTAAAGGTAGTTGCACTTTCTGCTTTCTCCTGTATGTGAGGGGTTTCTTTTTCTTTTTAATACAGTAATTTCAAGGAATTTGTTTTCACTAACTGACTCCTCATAAATTTTAAAACCTTTCAATTATCTCTGAAATCCTTTGACGAGGTTGTCTGGCTGTGAAGATCTTTAGATTTTGCTTCTAAGAAGAAGAAAGTGTGCAGTTCTCTTGTCTGTGTCACTATAGAAAATGAGCCAAAGAATTGAACCGTGGCCTGTGGCAGTGCCATACGTTCCCTCGAATGCAAGGCTTCTCCATTAAAGATTTTTGTTTTCCTTTAACGTGGTTTGTTAGCTTCCTACAAGGAGACCTAAGGGTGTGACTCAACCTTGCAGAAGGAAAGAAACATGAAATATGTAGGCTGTTCTCCTGTTCTGAACTTCCAGAAAATCTTTGCAGAGGGCTCAAAGTTGTTGCTAAGTAAATGCAGAACCGCTGTACTGTGCGTGGAAAATAGGGAAAGCATGGCTATGTGTGAGTGCTCTTGGCTGTATGGAGAAGTCATTGCATGTAAGTAAAACAAAAAAGCAACCTATCCCCTGATTTAAGTAATTTCAATCCAAAGTAGTGTGAAGTCCCGTTCTTCCCTTCCCCCCTTTCTTAGAATGTGAGAATAAAATGCTGTGTGTCCTTGTTGTATGAGATGGGAGTTTGAGATGGTGGATTCAGGTCTGCTGACACTGGTGTGCAAACAAGTGAAGCATGGCCAGGAGGACAATAATACTGCTAGTTCTCTGTTTTTGTAGATACTTGAATCGTTTTGTCATTTATAGGTCTGAATATGATGACTCCTTTCATCTGTTGATCCAAGCCCTCCAGAGAGACCTGGAAGAGCCAGAGAAGTGGGCCCGTGTGAACTTCATGTGCTCACTACCAATTTAGAAGGCGAAGTGGCGAGCATCAATATTAATCTTCTTGGTTTACGGTAGACTTGTTTGTCTAAAAGTACTATGCTAGCCAAGGAATAGAAGCTGCAGCAGCCAAACATTTTTGTCTTTTATTCCATTTATTATGCAGTTAGTGCTGAATGGGCCTTCCATGGTCACAGGAGTGATATCTTCTTCATTGTAGTACTGTAAGGGTGACTTTTTTTCCCCGGACTATGGTATGGACAGTGTACTGAAGTACAGTTTTATAATAAGTGTCCCGGTTTTGCCTAAACCGGGCCAATTTTCCTTTCAGTGATTTTTACCTTTAGCTAAGTCACTTCTAAGAAACTGCACTTTCTGAAACCAACTGCATGTTTTGCAGACAGTGTCTGCTTCTAGGGCTGATAATGCTCAAAGTTTGTCGTTATCACTGAGGCACCAGTAGGGATGTTGTGCAGAAAGGCTCTTGCTGTACTTAGTCTTGGAGAAACCAAGGTCACTGCTGAATTCCTCAGTGCTTATGAGTGAAGAGCCGCAGGGGGATCGCACCCGCCGGGAGGAGCGGACAGGGCAGGTGACCCAAAATTGGCTAATGAAGGTATTCCATCCCGTACACGTCATTCTCGGTATAAAGCGGGGGGATCGCAAGGGTCTCGGCCTGCCAGCTTGAACCTGCTTGAGCCTTCGGCGCCTGCTTGAGCCTTCGGCCCTTTCTTCTGCCTTCTCGCCCTTCTGGTACGGTCGGTGTCCAAAGAGGACTCTGTCCATTTTCCTGCTGCCCTCAACCCTGTTCCGTGCATCCCTGAATCCAGTTCCCGTTTGTCACTGGGCCCAGCCTGGGCCTTCCCAGAGCCTGCCCTGCAGTGCCGGGGGTGATGTGACCGACATCGGGGGAGCTCGATCTTGGTTTTGTATATATTTGCATATAGTTGATTATTCCAATATTATTATTATACTCTTTTTCATTATTATAGTTTATTAAAACTGTTTTAACTTTGCAACCCGTACGTCTCTCTCCCTTTTCCCTTTCCCTTTCTTTTTGGGTGGGGGGAGTGTTAACAGAGAGCGTCTGCCACAGGTTTAATAGCCGGCCCAGCTTTAAACCAGGACACCGCTCCTCATCAGACTTGTGCTCCAGACCCTTCACCACCTTTGTTGCCCTTCTCTGGAAGGGCTGATACAAGCCGGGATGCTGGTGGCCTTCTTGGCCACCTGGGCACACTGCTGGCTCATATTCAGCCGGCCATCGACCAACACCCCCAGGTCCTTTTCCGCCACGGTCCTTTCCAGCCACTCTTCCCCAAGCCTGTAGCAGTGCATGGGCTTGTTGTGACCCCACTGCAGGACCCGACGCTTGGCCTTGTTGAGCCTCATATGGTTGGCCTCGGCCCATCGATCCAGCCTGTCCAGATCTTTCTGCAGAGCCTTCCTACCCTGCAGCAGATCAACACTCCCACCCAACTTAGTGTCATCTGAAAACTTACTGAGAGTGCACTCGATCCCCTCGTCCAGTTCATTGATAAAGATATTAAAGAGAACTGGCCCCAACACTGAGCCCTGCCGAACACCACTTGTGACCGGCCACCAACTGCATTTAACTCCATTCACCACAACTCTTTGGGCCCAACCATCCAGCCAAATTCTTACCCAGTGAAGTGTACGCCCATCCAAGCCATGAGCAGTCAGTTTCTGCAGGAGAATGCTGTGGGAGATGGTTTCAAAGGCTTTACTAAAGTCCAGGTAGAGAACATCCACAGCCTTTCCCTTGTCCAGTAAGCAGGTCACCTTGTCATAGAAGGAGATCAGGTTAGTCAAGTAGGACCTGCCTTTCATAAACCCATGCTGACTGGGCCTGATTGCCTGGTTGTCCTGTATGTTCCCCATGATAGCACTCAAGATAATCTGCTCCAGAACCTTCCCCACACCGAGGTCAGACTGACAGGCCTGTAGTTCCTAGGATCCTCCTTCTGTCCCTTCTTGTAGATGGACGTCACATTCGCTGATTTCCAGTCACCTGGGACCTCCCCAGTTCGCCAGGACTGCTGATAAATGATGGAAAGTGGCTTGGTGAGCACTTCCACCAGCTCTCTCAGATGGCTGGATGCCATCTGGCCCCATAGACTTGCGTGTGTCTAAGTGGCATAACAAGTCACTAACCATTTCCCCGTGGATTATGGGGGCTTCACTCTGCTCCCCGTCCCTGTCCTCCAGCTGAGGGGGCTGGGTACCTGGAGAACAACTTGTCTTACTACTAAAGACTGAGGCAAAGAAGTCATTAAGCACCTCAGCCTTTTCCTCATCCTTTGTCACTATGTTTCCTCCCGCATCCAGTAAAGGATGGAGATTCTCCATCCAAGGAGGAGGAAGAGGAGGAGAAAGAATATGAGGTAGAGAGGAAAGAAGAGGAGGTGGAGGAAGAGGAGGAAGAGGAGGATAAAGAGGTGGAGGAGAAAAATAACAGGATGAGGAGGGAGAAAAAAAGAAGGAGGATGAAAAGGAGGCAGAAGAACAGAAGACAGAGGAAGAGCAGGAGGAGGCAGAGGAGAAGAAGGGAGAGAAGGAGAATGGGTGGAAAAGGAGGAGGAAGAGGAGCAAGAGGAGGAGGAGGAGGGAGTAGGACCAACAGGAGGAGGAACAGGAGGAAGAGGAGGAGGAAGAACAAGACAAAGAAGAACAGGAGAAGGAGGAGGAAGAACAAGACAAAGAAGAACAAGAGGAAGAGGAGGACAATGATGACAAAGAACCAGAGGAGGAAGAGCAGGAGGAGGAGGAAAAGGAGGAGAAAGAAGAGGGAAAAGGAAGAGACATAAGAGGAGGAGGGGAAGGAGGAGGAAACACCTCCAAATTCCCTCCAGAGTGTCGCCACCTCAACATTCTTGGGTGGAGAACCTGCTACATATGTTTGTCCATGAGGATTCACCAAATCCAAGCCTGCTGCTGATGCCACTACTCCCAGGAGTCGTTCCACGTCACGACCATCAGTCCTCTTGGGAACAGACGGGAAAGCTCTGGATGACAAAGGCTGTCAGGACCCACTCCAGAAACAGAAGACCAGTGCAGGAATGTGCCCATCACCTGATCGCATAGAAATAATTCTAGCCCAATGAAATAGTTATTGAAAATGAAAGATGCAGAACAGCATCCATCACCAAAACTTTCAGTGGGAATTTTAACTGCTGTAGAGCTGCAGGCTGACGACCTTACCATTGCTGTCACAGGAGCCCAAAAGAGAGAATGACTGGCAAACAGTAACTCTACCCATAGCCCATGTCTGTCTAGCCTTTAGAGGTAGAATAGCTCAGCCTACAGCTCAGGAGGTATAGAGCAGCTTCTACTTATATGCTGTGTCTACCTGCTCGATCATCTGTCCAGAAAGTCAAACCATAATTACCTTTGAAAGAGAATGGAACTGGAGGGGGGAAGAGGGGAGAAAGAAAGAAATTGCTGGAGAAAAGGGAAAGTGTAGACACACGATTAAAGCAGGAAGGAGCGGAGTTATCCCAAAGGCCAGCTCAACCCAGCTCACTTTCCCTGGTGAAAAGCTGGGCAGCTTGGAGGGAAAAAAGCTGTCTTTGGTGCTGGGATGCACACACATGTCTGGGTTCAGATCTGAAACAGCAGGAAAACCTTGACATGGCTCCTTTTCCCTTTCCTCATACCTGTGTGCATGCTTTGACTTCCTTGTTTCGCCAGCCCCAGCCCTGACAGCTGGAGGTCGGTGTTTCATGCCCGCAGGCCAGGGGAAGGTGCAGTGGCCTCCTCTCCAACAGGCAGCTGCAGGCTTTGGAGCAGGCGTGCTCTGGTGGGGACAGACCAGGTGCCTTTGCTGTCCCCAGGCCTTCATGTGGGTCTCATGCTCGTGGACAGCCCCACCTCTGTTAACAGCCTTTCATAAATGGGGATTTCCGCACATGGAAGTTGTTTCTCCCTCCTGGTGAGAGCACACACCGGGGCTTTGTTGTCAGAGCTGCCAGCTGCTGGTTGGATGCAGCTCCCTTGGCAGATGCTTATGCCCCTCTCGTGGCCCCAAGGTCTGATACATGCCTTTCCCCCACCCAAGCTGTGCTGCCGGCTCTTGGGAAATGGGAGTACAGAGGGCGGGTGGTTTTACCACAGCTGGGAAGTTCCAGACAACCTGTGAGGGATTTTGGTTTATTCCTGGTTCTCGCAGTAACAAGTGTTTTGGTTTTTTTGTTTTTAAAGTATTTTTCCCAAGGAAACTTCACCAAGGGAAGTGCAGCATTTAGCTCTGCTTGCTCCTTGTGTGGATCGTGTCTGTCCTCAGCCAGGTGCACGGGAGCTTTCAGATGAGGAATGGGCCTATTCCAGGCTGAAGTGAGCAATGGGGATCCCAAGCCTGTTGTCACGGTTTAAAGCTGGGCTGGCGATTAAACCTGCAGCGGATGCCCTCTGTTATCCCCCCCCCTCCCCCCAGAGGGAAAGGGAAAGGGAAAAGGGAGAGAGACTTCTGGGTTGGAAAATTAAAACAGTTTTAATAAACTATAATAATGAAAAAAAAAAGTATAATAATAATAATAGAAATAATCAAATATATACAAATATATATACAAAACCAAGATTGAGCTCCCCTGAAATCAGCCACGTCACCACCGGCACTGCAGGGCAGGCTCCGGGAAGGCCCAGCCTGGGCCTAGCGATGGTCGAGAGCTGGATTCAGGAACGCACGGATCGGGATCGGGGGCAGCAGGAAAACAGACGGAGTCCTCCCTGGACACCGGCCATAGCAGAAAGAGAGCGAGACCCTCGTGATCCCCCCGCTTTATACTGAGAATGACGTGTATGGGATGGAATACCCTCGTTGGTCAATTTTGGGTCACCTGCCCTGTCCGCTCCCCCCTGCAGCTGCGACCCCCCTTCGGCTCTTCACTCGTAAGCAGTGAGGAATTCAGCAGTGACCTTGGTTTCTCTCAAGAATAAGTACAGCAAGAGCCTTTCTGCACAACATCCCTACCGGTGCCTCAGTGATAACTACAAACTTCGAGCGTTATCAGTCCTGGAAGCAGACACTGTCTGCAAAAGCATGCAGTTAGTTTCAGAAAGTGCAGTTACTTAGAGGAGACTTAGCTGAAAGTAAAAATCACTGAAAGGAAAATCGGCCTGGTTTAGGCCAAACCAGGACATTCCACCCCTTATTCCATACCATTCACGTCATACTCAGATCACCACTAACTTTTCATTTTAAAATATATACAGATAACATTAGTTTATGATTCATCTCTATACAAAAAAAAAAGAAAAGTTCATCAAGTTCATTTAGTTCAGGATTGTGGGTTTCCATCTGGCTAGGAGTCTCCCAGGGTAGGAGAGATGATATGAGCTTTGTCACAGTTCGTGCCCACGGGTTGCAGGTTAAAGATGTCAGTCTCGAGGAGGTTACTGGACGCCACTTGCAGCTAGCTCCGGTCTCATCACCACTGCTTCAACCTGAAAGACACTTATGAACACTGTTAGCATTATGCAGCAATTAACATCATGCAGTTCAGAATTAAGTATTCTCACCCAAGATCAGATCACCTTCAGGGACACATCGGACTCCACCATCCTGCAGCATCACCCACCAAGTACATCCAGGTCCTTGAGCAAAAGCAATCCCATGAATGGGTTTACCTTTGCCCGTAGCAGGAAGAACCCAGACAGTTTTTCCCAACAGATTCCTTTCATGCACCACAGGGACTTTATCCCCTTCTATTGTATGTAAAAGGTCTGACTGAGTAGGGCCAGCTCGGTTGATAGATCCTCTGGTGTTAACTAGCCAGGTAGCTTGTGCCAAATGCTTATCCCAGTTTTTAAAGGTTCCACCCCCCATTGCTTTTAGGGTAGTTTTCAACAGCCCATTATACCGTTCAACTTTCCCAGAGGCTGGTGCATGATAGGGGATGTGATATACCCATTCGATGCCATGCTCTTTGGCCCAGTTATCTATGAGACTGTTTTTGAAATGAGTACCGTTATCTGACTCAATTCTCTCTGGTGTGCCATGTCGCCACAAGATTTGCTTTTCGAGGCCCAGGATAGTGTTCCGGGCAGTGGCATGGGGCACAGAGTATGTTTCCAGCCATCCGGTGGTCGCCTCCACCATGGTAAGTACATAACGTTTACCCTGGCGGGTCTGAGGGAGTGTGATGTAGTCAATTTGCCAGGCCTCCCCATATTTATATTTCAACCACCGCCCCCCATACCACAAAGGTTTTAACCGTTTGGCTTGCTTAATTGTGGCGCATGTTTCACAATCATGGATAACCTGTGCAATAGAGTCCATAGTTAAGTCCACCCCTCGGTCATGAGCCCATCTGTATGTTGCATCTCTCCCTTGATGACCTGAAGTGTCATGAGCCCACCGAGCTAAAAATAGTTCACCTTTATGTTCCCAGTCCAAATCTATTTGGAACACTTTAGCAGCCTGATCTGCTTGTTGGTTGTTTCGATGTTCCTCACTTGCCCGACTTTTAGGTACGTGAGCATCTACATGACGTACCTTCACGACTAGTTTCTCTAGCCGAGCAGCAATATCTTGCCACAGTTCAACAGCCCAAATAGGTTTACCTTTACGCTGCCAGTTGCTTCGCTTCCACTGCTTTAACCACCCCCACAAGGCATTTGCCACCATCCATGAGTCACTATAAAGATACAGCCTTGGCCACTTTTCTCGTTCAGCAATGTCTAGAGCCAGCTGGATGGCTTTTACCTCTGCAAATTGACTTGATTCACCTTGTCCTTCTGTGGCTTCTGTGACTCGTCGTATAGGACTCCATACAGCAGCTTTCCACTTCCGATGCTTTCCTACAAGACGGCAGGATCCATCGGTGAACAGGGCATACTGCTTCTCATCCTCTGGTAGTTCATTATACGGTGGGGCTTCTTCAGCACGTGTCACCTCCTTTTCTGGTGGCATTCCGAAGTCTTTGCCTTCTGGCCAGTCCATGATCACTTCTAAGATTCCTGGGCGATTAGGGTTTCCTATTCGAGCCCTCTGTGTAATTAATGCAATCCATTTACTCCATGTAGCATCAGTTGCATGATGAGTAGTAGGAACCTTACCCTTGAACATCCAGTCTAGTACTGGTAATCGGGGTGCCAGGAGAAGCTGTGCTTCAGTACCGATTACCTCTGAGGCAGCTCTAACTCCTTCATATGCTGCCAGTATCTCTTTTTCAGTTGGGGTGTAATTGGCCTCAGAGCCCTTGTATCCTCGACTCCAAAATCCTAGGGGTGGACCTCGAGTCTCCCCTGGCACTTTCTGCCAGAGGCTCCAGGTAGGACCATTGTCCCCAGCTGCGGTGTAGAACACATTTTTAACATCTTGTCCCATACGGACTGGTCCAAGGGCTACTGCATGCACAATTTCTTGTTTAATCTGTTCAAAAGCCTGTTGTTGTTCACGGCCCCACTGAAAATCATTTTTCTTTCTGGTCACCTGATAAAGAGGGCGTACAATCTGGCTGTAATCTGGAATATGCATTCTCCAGAAACCCACAACGCCTAAGAAGGCTTGTGTTTCCTTTTCATTAGTTGGTGGGGACATAGCTGTTATTTTGTTGATCACCTCTATCGGGATCTGGCGACGCCCATCTTGCCATTTAATCCCTAAAAACTGGATCTCCCGGGCAGGCCCCTTGACCTTGCCTCTTTTTATGGCAAAACCAGCTTGCAGAAGAATTTGGATGATTTTCTCCCCTTTGTCAAAAACTTCTGCTGCTGTATCACCCCATACAATGATGTCATCAATATATTGCAAATGTTCTGGAGCTCCACCCTCTTCTAGTGCAGTCTGGATCAGTCCATGGCAAATAGTAGGACTGTGTTTCCACCCCTGTGGCAGTCGATTCCAGGTGTACTGGATACCTCTCCAGGTAAAAGCAAACTGTGGCCTGCACTTTGGTGCCAAGGGAATAGAGAAAAATGCATTAGCAATGTCTATAGTGGCGTACCACTTGGCTGCCTTTGACTCCAGTTCGTATTGAAGTTCTAGCATGTCTGGCACAGCAGCACTCAGAGGTGGTGTAACTTCATTTAGGCCACGATAGTCCACAGTTAATCTCCATTCTCCATTAGACTTTTGCACTGGCCATATAGGACTATTAAAGGGTGAGCGAGTCTTGCTAATCACTCCTTGATTTTCTAATTGTCTAATCAGTTTATGAATGGGGATCAAGGAGTCTCGATTGGTGCGATATTGTCGTCGGTGCACCGTGGCAGTAGCAATTGGCACCTGTTGTTCTTCAACTTTCAGCAACCCCACAACAGAAGGATCCTCTGAGAGGCCAGGCAAGGTAGACAGCTGTTTAATGTCCTCAGTCTCTACAGCTGCTACACCAAAGGCCCATCTATATCCTTTTGGGTCCTTAAAATACCCTTTCTTAAGGTAGTCTATGCCAAGGATGCACGGAGCATCTGGACCAGTCACAATGGGGTGCTTTTTCCATTCATTTTCAGTTAGGCTCACTTCGGCCTCCAATACAGATAACTCTTGAGATCCCCCTGTTATTCCCGAAATACTGACAGATTCTGTCCCTTTATGATTCGATGGCATGAAGGTGCACTGTGCACCAGTGTCTACCAGGGCTCGATACTTTTGTGGTTCTAATGTGCCAGGCCATCGAATCCACACAGTCCAATAAATCCAGTTATCCCTCTCCTCCTCCTGGCTAGAGGCAGGGCCCCTCTAATTAAAGACTGGATTCGTGCTGCTCATGGGGATTGGACCTTCATTTCCCCTATTCACTCTTGGAAAAAAAGGATTTGAGGCCCATCTACCCTGACTGGGGTCCTGCTCATTGGTAACTGGAGCAGCCATCCTCCTAGAAAAATTCTCTCTGGTATTTCTGTTAGCTTGCAACTCACGTACTCGTGCCTGTAGGGTACTGGTAGGTTGTCCATGCCATCTGTTCATGTCCTCCCCATAATCACGCAGGGTAAACCACAGGATACCTCGTGACGTGTTCCGTTTCCTTTGAGCCGGTCCAGTAGGAGGGCGTTGCCTCCTAAAGGCTGCAACGCGGGCCTGTGTAGGTAGAGAGTCAAGTTTATTCTCGATCCTGGACAGTTTGTCTGACAGTTGTTTCAATGAGTCCTTGTTCTCCTTAGTCAGTTTTTCCACAGCCGAGACACGGGCCTGCAGTGGGGAAGAAATACTATCTTCATACTGTCGCATACAGTTAGCCATTTCGCCCACACTAGGTCGTGCCATAGCATCTTCTCCCCAGACTAATATTGACAATGTATGGGCATGTGTTGGTGGAGCACTCTTCACAACCTTCCGGAACATGGATCGGTTGCATTCCACTTCATCAGGATTTACAGGATCTACAATGTCCTGAGGGTGTTTATAAATGATCTCTTGCACAGCTAGTTCTCTAAGGTAGTTAATACCTTTTTCTATAGTGGTCCATTTGCTTAGGTGGCTCATAACATCATCTTTATAGGGATACCTGCTCTTTACAGCTGACAAGAGTCGCCTCCAGAGACTGATACTGTTCGACCTTCTTGGAAGCATCTTATCAATACCACCATCTCTGGACAGGGATCCCAACTGTCTGGCTTCTCTACCATCCAGTTCTATGCTATCTGCCCCATTATCCCAGCATCGGAGCAACCAGGTAATTATTGGCTCACCGTCATAACGACTAAAATCTTTTCTTATATTTCGCAGTTCTTTCAGGGATAAGGAGTGGTAGGTTATCTCTACTTCCGAGTCCGAGTCCTCCTGTGATTGTTCTGCTTTAGAAGGACCTTTCTTGTCCTTCTTGTGTAATGGGCCTTCTTTAAAAAGACGATCAAGGAAACCCCCCTGACGATCAAGGAAACCCCCCTCTGTGTCAGGCCCTGACTCTGACTGAGAAGGGCCCTCACCTGGGTCCCGTGCTGGCTCTGCCTTAGAAGCCTCTGAGTCATCATCCTTCACTTTACTAGCTGATTTCTTTCGGTGTTTTCTCCTGGTTACAGGGGCAGCATGATACCTCCCGCTGTTGCTGCACTGACATCTAATCACATAGCACACCAGTAACGCATTCAGGACACACGAAAATAACGACATGCCCTGTTCGAATTTTGCAGGAATCAGCTTGGCAAAAAAAGGAGCAGATACTATCAAAATCAGTTAAAAGACGCCCGGTGTGCGCAGCTACGGATTCGCGATTAAAGCTGCCCATCATTGTATCATAGAGATAAGGGATCGGAATAATAACTGCCCGGTTTATCATGACATAAATCAGTATCAAAACCCATACCAAAAAGACACATTTCGACCAGCACGCCCTGTTAAACCACATGAAAGCACTAACGCACAGCGCATATGGCAAGTAAGGTATCATTACACATAACTCTAAAACAAGCTTTATAAAGAAAAGAGGTAACACAAGGCTCACAAATAACATTATCATCTTAGCTATCTGTTTTAATTTACAACCCCTCGTAAATCTCAAAGGAAGAAATCTGATACTCTCTTGGCTGAGCTCTCCGTGTCTCCTCCCACTGGAGCTGGGATTCGACTTATCAGAGCAACCTGTCGGAGCTTCTCTCGAGCCCCACGTTGGGCGCCAATAAATCTGTCATGGTTTAAAGCTGGGCTGGCGATTAAACCTGCGGCAGATGCCCTCTGTTATCCCCCCCCTCCCCCCAGAGGGAAAGGGAAAGGGAAAAGGGAGAGAGACTTCTGGGTTGGAAAATTAAAACAGTTTTAATAAACTATAATAATGAAAAAAAAAAGTATAATAATAATAATAGAAATAATCAAATATATACAAATATATATACAAAACCAAGATTGAGCTCCCCTGAAATCAGCCACGTCACCACCGGCACTGCAGGGCAGGCTCCGGGAAGGCCCAGCCTGGGCCTAGCGATGGTCGAGAGCTGGATTCAGGAACGCACGGATCGGGATCGGGGGCAGCAGGAAAACAGACGGAGTCCTCCCTGGACACCGGCCATAGCAGAAAGAGAGCGAGACCCTCGTGATCCCCCCCGCTTTATACTGAGAATGACGTGTATGGGATGGAATACCCTCGTTGGTCAATTTTGGGTCACCTGCCCTGTCCGCTCCCCCCTGCAGCTGCGACCCCCCTTCGGCTCTTCACTCGTAAGCAGTGAGGAATTCAGCAGTGACCTTGGTTTCTCTCAAGAATAAGTACAGCAAGAGCCTTTCTGCACAACATCCCTACCGGTGCCTCAGTGATAACTACAAACTTCGAGCGTTATCAGTCCTGGAAGCAGACACTGTCTGCAAAAGCATGCAGTTAGTTTCAGAAAGTGCAGTTACTTAGAGGAGACTTAGCTGAAAGTAAAAATCACTGAAAGGAAAATCGGCCTGGTTTAGGCCAAACCAGGACACCTGTTTTGTTTAAGGCAGTCATGTGAAAATGTGTGATTAGAGCTGTCTGCGTTGCTTAGCCATTTGATTGATTTTTTCTTCTCAGAAAGGGTCGTTAGGCATTGGAAGGTACTGCCCAGGGAGGCGGTGGAGTCACCATCTCTGGAGGTGTTTAAGGAAAGACTGGACATGGCACTTAGTGCACTTAGGCTGCTAGAAGGTCTCCCCAGAGCTTGGGATTGCCCCGACCCACGTGCAGGACCTTGCACTTGGCCTTGTTGAATTTCATGCGGTTCGCATAGGCCCATCTCTCAAGCCTGTGAAGGTCCCTCTGGATGGCATCCCTTCCCTGCAGCGTGTCGGCCACACTGCACAGCTTGGTGTCGTCGGCAAACTCACTGAGGGCGCACTCAATCCCACTGTCCATGTCGCCAACAAAGGTGTTAAACAGGAGCGGTCCCAATCCCGACCCCTGAGCAACGCCACTTGTCACTGGTGTCCACTTGGACATTGAGCCGTTGACCATAACTCTTTGAGTGTGACCATCCAGCCAATTCTTTATCCACCGAGTGCTCCATCCGTCAAGTCCATGTCTCTCCAATTTAGAGACAAGGACGTCATGCAGGACGGTGTCAAATGCTTTGCACAAGTCCAGGTAGATGACATCAGACACTCTTCCCCTATCCACCAGCACTGTAACACCGTCGGAGAAGGCCACCAAATTTGTCAGGCATGATTTGCCCTTAGTGAAGCCATGTTGGCTGTCACCAATCACCTCCTTCATTTGCGTGTGCCTCAGGATAATTTCCAAGAGGATCTGCTCCATGATCTTGCCAGGCACCGAGGTGAGACCCACTGGCCTGGAGTTCCCCGGCTCTTCCTTTTTCCCCTTCTTGAAGATGGGGGTTATGTTCCCCCTTTTCCAGTCACTGGGAACTGTACCAGACTGCCATGACTTCTCAAACATGACGGATAGTGTCTTAGCAACTTCATCCGCCAGTTCCCTCAGGACCCCTGGATGCACCTCATCAGGTCCCATGGACTTGTGCACCTTCAAGTTCCTTAGATGGTCTCGAACCTGATCTTCTCCTACAGTGGGCGGTTCTTCATCCTTCCAGTCCCTGCCTCTGCCTTCTGCGACTTGGGTGGTGAGGCTAGAGCACCTGCTGGTGAAGACTGAGGCAAAGACGTCGTTGAGTACCTCGGCCTTCTCCATATCTCGGGTAACCAGCTCTCCCGTTTCCTTCCGCAGAGGGCCTACATTTTCCCTACTCTTCCTTTTATCACTGACACAGCTCTAGAAGCATTTCTTGTTGTCCTTGACATCCCTGGCCAGATTTAATTCTGTCAGGGCTTTACCTTTCCTAACCTGATCCCTGGCTGCTCGGCCAGTGTCCCAGTATCCTCCCAGGCTCCCTGCCCTTGCCTCCACCCTCTGCAGGCCTCCTTCTTGTGCCCGAGCTTGCCCAGGAGCTCCGGTGCATCTCAAGGGGGGCGATGGACTCGATCCTGTATCGCTTCACCACGCTCGTGTGCTCCGTGGGTACGGGGGGAGGGGCGGGGGAAGGGGTGGGGGGAGGGGTGGGACCCCCGGGGGGATGGGCTGGAGCCCAGGGGTGGGGGAGGGGCAGACCCTGAGCTTGCCCCTCCCCCCAGGCACCTGCTACTCCCTGTGGTCGCTGGCCCAGGCCGCGAGGAACAAGAAGAAATAAGGGGGGGCCCAGACAAACACCCCCCCAATAAAAGTCTCTGGTGATGCTGGTGGCCTCGTTGGGGACACCTGGGGCCACAGGGGGGGTGGCACTTGGGGACACACACGGAGGGACAAGGCAAAGACCGAAACAATAAATGGGTTTTATTAGGGGGAGCTGGCTGGGGGAGGGGGGTCATTGCTCTGGGGGGTGGTCCCCAAGTGCCCCCAAGTGCCCCCTCCCCCAGCGCAGGACCAGCCCCCCCGGGGAAATAAATCGTTTTGGGGTTAAAGGCACCAGGTATGGGGCTGTCCCTGGGGGTTGGGGACAGGGACAGAGCTGGGAACAGAGATGGGGACAGGGGAGGGGACATGGATGGGGACACGAACAGTGACAAGGTGGGGACAAGGTTGGGAAGGGGACAAGGATGGGATGGGGACAAGAACAGGGACGGGGACAAGAACGGGATGGGGACAAGATCAGGGACAGGGCTGGGGCCAGGAGGGGACATCAGGGTGGCAGAGGGTCCCCCCTGGGCGTGGCAGCGCGGGTGGCCAGGAGGAGCTGGAGGAGTGGGGGGGGGGGTCTGTGTCCCCGTCACTGTCCCGGTCGGTGTCACTGTCCCCGTGTGGCCGCAGCACCCGGTTGTGCAGGCGGCTGAAGCGCCGCGCGCGCTGGCTGCGGGTACAGAGGGGACATGGCGGGGGACACCGCAATGGCGGGGGGGGACAATGGAGGGGACCAGTATAACCCAGTATGTACCCTTATGGGCGGCGCTGGGCGGGGCTGAGGCTGCGCCAGATCCGGGCCAACTCCTGCATGGCTACCACTGGCTTCTGCCACCTGCGGGGGACACTGCCTTGGCCTGGGGGTACAGGGAGTGACACTGGGAGGGGCTGTGACGCCAGAGGGGTGGTGACACCTGGGGAGGGTGACACCAAGGATGGGGGTGACACGGAGGGGGCGGGGGTGACACTTGGCGGGGTGTCACCGTGGTGGGGGTGACACTGGGGGTGACACTGGGGGGGGTGACATCGGGGGGGGTGACACCTTGGAGGGGAGTGTGACATCTGGGGGGGGTGTGTGACACTTTGGGGGGGAGTGTGACACCGAGGGGGGTGGTGACACTGGAGTGGGGGTGACACCGAGGGGGGGGTGCCATTGAGGGTGGGTTACAGCAGAGGGGTGACACCAAGGGGAGCGTGACACTTGTGGTGGGGGGGGTGACACCGGGGGGACGGGGCAGACACACTGAGGGGGGAGGGTGACAGGTGACAGGACGCGAGGTGTGTCTCCCCCGCCCCATACCGGTGACTGCCGACTGGCTCCGGGCCCTGGGCGCTGTCCCCTGGCTGCTGCATCTGGGGTGGGGGGATGAGTGCTGGGGGGCGGGGTTCCAGGCCAGGGGGGGTGTCACAGGCTCCAGGGGGGTCCCAGGCCTGGGGGGTCCCAGGCCACAGAGTGGGTCCCACCCCCGGGGGGGGGGCCCAGGCCCCGGGGGGGATCAGACTTTACTACTCGCACTGTGGCCTTTCAGAAGCCCCCAACAACGAGTGCAACAAAGCTCCACTCCTAGAAACCCCCCGACAGTGACTCCCTGAGCCCCAACAGCCACCCCAGAGCACCAGGAGAATTAACGCTGAAATAAGGGACTTGGGACATTTTGCCCCTGAATTCTTCGAAGGCATCTTCATAACCTAGAAAACAGCTCTGCATCTTCTTTTTGATTTAGACAGACTTTCTCTGCCTGAGTGTAATAAGTTTTTCACACTCTATAAGCTCACGTTAAGATTTGCAATTATTCATGTCCTCATTTTCTTAAGGTTTTACTACCTCGCTCTCGCACACTTAGATGCATCTGCTGAAATATCTTCAGCACTGAACCTTCCACTCATTTCTGTAAATATTATTTCTGCTGCAGGAGCATCTGCACTTCTGTTGTGTATTCTTACCTTTTGTTTCCCAAGGTCGGTACCTTAAAGATGTACAGCACAGGGCATGCCCCCCAAGAGCTCACATGCTAAGCAAGGAGTGTTTGTTTTTATTATAATCAGCATTATTCCTACAAATGCCCATGTTCCAACCTGCCCACACCTTTCTCCCCCAAATAAAATGCAACCACGCTGTGGTTGATGGTACATTCCCCAGCTTAACTCCTGTGTCCAAATTGCACTGTCCTTTACATGCTGAGCACACACAGACTTTGCAAAATGGGGATCACTAATCTTTGCTTTTCCTAGTTTCCCTCAAACCATTTGAAGACCTCCTATGAGGTCAGTGAGGGCTGTGAGCTCTTCAAATTCTGTTCTGAATAAACTTCACATTTGCCCTTTGTATTCATTGGCACTAATCAGTCTCTTCCGTGTTATCGCTGGGTGAGTCATTCACTGCTTCCCCACTTCGCTTCTGGAGTTTGCACAGCACGGTCTGGGCACAGCCCAGGTCTGCGGTGGTGCAGAGGAGACAGGAGTGTCAGGGGTCAGGTGGGAGCTCGAGCAGAAGCTGTTGTAGCAAAAGGGAGCTGCACCGGTGGAAGAGGCCCTGAGGGGAACCGGAGCCCTGCAGGGCCAAGGTCTTGGCAACTGCCCCCTTGGCAGCAGTCTTGTCTGGAGCTGGTGGGACAAAACCTGTGCTTTTTGATAACACGGGTAGAAAGGGTCCGAGCATTTACCCCAGACTAAATGGTAGATCTCTAACTTTCTTCATCTTCACCTTAAATTACTCCGATGTCTCTGCCAAACTTGCATATTCAATTACAAAAACCTGTGTGTTTGCTGGTAGAGTTCTGTACCTGGAAGACACCGTACTAAAATGGAACATCATATCCAAAACTGAACACCCTTTCCAGTTGTCCTGTCAGCCCACTGAGTTTCCTTCTGAGGCACAGCACTGCTGACATTGTTTGGCAGTTTATGAACTGAGCTGTTGAATTGCACTGAGCAGTCCGAGTCCTGGGCACGAGAATTCTTCAATCTACAATATCGACTTTTCAAGCCTGCAGCTGCTTTTCTTGTCAGCGGAGCCTTTCACAGGTTATGACAGCAACTGATTGCTGTCACCCCAAGTCACTAAGTTTGTCTCCTTTTGCCTTCCTTCATCTCCAACTTCTCTTTCCCAGACTAAGCAGAACATTTTTTTCATTTCCTCAGCAGATACTCTTTTCTAAGGTCTGCTAGGTGTCCTCCTCCGCATTTGTTTGCAGCATTTCTGGACACATCATGCCACTCATGGCCCTAACAGAATGGAACAAGGTATGTACCTGAAAAAACAGTACTCTCCTAGAATTTCTCTAACTACTTGCCTTTTCTTTTTTAACAGCGCCTTATTAGGTATTTGATTCTCTCTGTTTTCTGAATAGAGTTCAGCTGCACTCTGGTGGCTGTATCTTAGGATTTCAGGCATTTCAGAGTTGCCTAAGCTCTCTATTTCCACCTACTCAAAGTAACACAATTCGCTAGCAATGGAAACTATTCTTCTTCAGGTACACACATTTTTTTTCCATCCAGGAAAATAATTGCTGAGGGTTGAGTTCAGAAAGAGTATGCAGAAAACTTTTTTGTGAAATTGGATTTGAAGCCAATATCTCGGACACAGGTTTCTTTAAACCACGTGTTTCAGATGCAGGTAGGTTGGTTAGCATCTACCTCGACAGCTAGTCCCATCCAAGTGCCATATATATAACCCAAGTATCAAATCTGTACAGTGACAGCAGTTCGGCGTCTGTCCCTATTCTTGAGGTCTGGTGAGTGTTTGGTGTCAGCCTGTGCCTCAGGCAGCAGGTGGTGAGGGAGGCTCACAGTTCCTCTCCTACAACAGAGCTTTTTTCAGTCGGCAAAGACTCAGCTTTGGATCTTGTATTACCGCACAGCCATTGCAAAGTCAAGGTTAACACTTGACTACAAGAATTAAGAAAATAATGGATTTGAGGAGTAGAAAGTGTGGCTCAGTAATTATTAAAGACAGCAGGGAATATACAACAATACTGTGGTGATTTTGAAGGGTATAAAAATGAAAGCATTTTCCCCCAAGTGTCACAGATAGGTACACAGCTTGGAAATAAGGCATGTGATGTTAAAAGAGGACAGAAAGGCTGGTAATGGTAAATATTGCCAGGCTAAAAGGAAGAAAGTACCCGAGCCTTTTAAAAACAAAACTGGGCAGGGCGAAAGAAAAACATGTCCTAAAGAGCCACTTTGCTTTGGGACTGAGATGAACATGAAGACTAAATTCTTATGAAGTGTGAACTTTTTTTTGCTTCGATCTAGGAAAAATGACACGTAAACTGAGTTATTCTAGAAAAAGAAGCCATTCTGCAAGCTGTTCAAAGTCAGCCCTTGACTCCACTTAAAACAGGGTGCTGTGGGACAGAACACCAGGAAGAGGTGAGAGAAAAGAGAAGATATGGAGGCTCTTTGAAGGCAGCAGAATGCGGGCAGCGTGAATTTCCCTCCTGTGGTGCCTGAAATGGTTAGACTCTCCCATTTTCAAAGATCAGCCACCAGGCCATCGCTACATCTGAAAGAACTGAACCATTGGCAGCTGTTATTTGAAGAGACACATTTTTTTATGTGAAGGTTGTATCACTGCAGTCATCAACTATAAAAGACCTGATTCTTTAGAAAGAGGGGAAAAGAGGTCACCGCGCAAAAGGCATGCACGTGGTAATAGTTGTAATGTCAATGTTTCTCAGCATTTGAAAATCAAAGAGCTTAAAATCCACTTCATGAAAAATTGCCAGCTGAAGTATATAACAAATTATATTATGGAAGAGATGTATCTTGTGCTGCCTACTTACGGTGTCTGCACTTGTTGCAATATAAGGTTGAGCTCCTGAGATCCAAAGCATGTGATCGGTCCCAGCAGACAGGATTGTCACCGCTGAAATGTATTTAGTTATCAACTAAATTCCTGCCTGTAGCCTGTCAAAGTTGACATTCTTCCCCAGGAGCTCTCTGTGCCGTGTCTGTTGGCTGCAGTTCCTTTAACTACCCTAGTGCGACCCTGCAGGCATTCTGTCTTCCTCCATAAAAAGTACATGTGTTTGCTTCCCAGACATCCCCCCTTACACTCCTACCCAAGTCTGGCTAGAGATTCCGGCATGTGGGCTTGCACAAGTGTGGACAGTCAACGTTTTTCCCCCCTGAGGGGGCTCTCAGGGGATCCTGAGGGGGGGATCAGGGTGAGCAGGGCTCCCCAGGTGATGGGGGGGGGTCCCCGGGTGATGGGGGGTTCCGCTACTTCCCGGCGATGAGGGGGTTCCAGAGGGCGACGATGACGGAGTCACCTCGCAGGAACATCTTGGAGACGCAGCAATCTTTGGTGACAGGCTGGGAGTTTTTCTTCCCTTTCCCGCTCTTGGGCACCTCCGTCCACATCTCATTCACGTTCTGCAGCACCGTGCTACAGTGCCTGGGGGGGACACAGAAATATTTGTGGGGGCCCCCCAAGAAGTAGGCTGCGGGGGGGGGGGTTGAGCCTCTCCTGAAGGGCTGGGGACAGAGAGGTTTGGGAGGGTCCCTGAGGGGGATCAAGTGGGGACTCCAACAGCACTGGAGGGACATGGGGGCACCCCAAAAGGGACCCAGCAGGACCCCCAGGGAGTTTGGAGACCCCAGGGGCAGTGGGGAGGCCGGGAGAGAACATGTGGGATCATGAGGACACTGGGTCACAGCAGGGCAGGAGATGGGGGACCCCAGGGGGACTTTGGGGGACCCTGCAGGACACTGTGGACCTTGGGGGGGTCTTTAGGGTGACTGATGGGGACATTGGGGAGGCTTGGGGGGACCCAGGGGGACCCCAGAGGACACTCACTTTGGGGGGTGACTCAGGAGGATACTGGACACCCTGGAGATCCCAGAGAGCATTTTGGAGAGCCTGGGGTGACTCAGAGGGACATTGGGGACCATGGGGGGACATTGGGGTGACCTAGGGGGACACTGGGGACTGTGGGAGGACACTGGGGTGACTCAGGGGGACACTGGGGACTGTGGAGTGACCCAGGGGGGCCTTGGGGACCGTTGGGGGACCCCTGGGGTGACCTAGGGGGACTCTGGGGGGACCCTTGGGGACCCTGGGGTGACCCAGCAGGCCATTGGAATGGAAGGATGCAAAGGCATGGAAGGATGCAAAGGCATTCCCAGGAGGAATGGAAGGATGCAAAGGCAAGGACTAGCAGGAGGAAGAGACTTCTCCCGAAGCCTGAGGTGCCCTTGCAGAACCACTTCAGTCCTCTGCAGTCTGAGGAAGAAAGACCCACCGCATCAGGAGAGACATTGGAGCCCAGTGAGGTAGCCCAGCGTGCCCCCCGTATAAAAACCAGTGCTACCAAGAAAAAGCGATGGGTGATAGTGGGAGGTGACTCTACTGAGAGGCACAGAGGCATCCATCTGCTGACCTGATGCACTCTCTAGAGAGGTGTGCTGCCTACCGGGGGCTCGCATCAGGGACGGCACGGAAAGACTGCCGAGCCTGGTACAGCCCTCAGACTATTCCCCGCTGCTGCTGCTTCACGTGGGCACCAGTGATACAGCTAAGAGCAGTCTGAGACGTATCAAGGAGGACTAGAGAGCCCTGGGAGCAGTGGTAAAGGACTCTGGGGCCCAGGTAGTTTTCTCATCGATCCTCCCGGTCAAAGGGAAGGGGACTAAAAGGGACAGTCTAATTAGGCAAATCAACACATAGCTACAGGGCTGGTGCCACAGCCAGGGGTTTGGCTACTTAGACCGCGGGACTCGTTTTGAGAAACCTGGTCTTCTGGCAGCCGACGGGGTCCATCTATCAGAGAAGGGGAAGACCATCGTGGGTCATAGGCTAGCCAAGCTGGTAAAGAGGGCTTTAAACTAGATTTGCCAGGGAGGGGAACCTCAGTCCCTCCCAATTCAGCCAGTCCAATGCCAGAACCAGCACTAGGTGCCCAGAGCCTGAAGAAGGATGGCAAGTCAGCAGGAGAGCGCTGGAAGAGCTGCGGAAAGGAATTTCAGGCAGCGAGGCAGCTTCGTCGGGGGCCCAACTGAAATGCTTCTATGCAAACGCACGGAGCATGGGGAACAAGCAAGAGGAGCTCGAGACGTGCGCATGCCTGCAAGGCTACGACCTTATTGGCATCAGGGAGACATGGTGGGATGACTCTGATGACCGGAGCATTGGAATGGAGGGATACAGGCTTTTTAGGAAGGACAGGCGGGGAGACGAGGAGGGGGTGTTGGCAAATCATGCCTGACAAATTTGGTGACCTTCTCCGACGGGGTTACAGCACCGGTGGATAGGGGAAGAGTGTCTGATGTCATCTACCTGGACTTGTACAAAGCATTTGACGCCGTCCTGCATGACATCCTTGTCTCTAAATTGGATAGTCATGGGCTTGATGGATGGAGCACTCGGTGGATAAAGAACTGGCTGGATGGTTGAGCTCAAAGTGTTACGGTCAACGGCTCGATATCCCAGTGGACACCAGTGACAAGTGGCGTTCCTCAGGGGTCAGTACTGGGACCGTTCCTGTTTAACACCTTTGTTGGTGATTGAGATGAGATATTAGGAGGAAATTCTTTGCTGTGAGGGTGGTGAGACCCTGACCCAGGTTGCCCAGAGCAGCTGTGGATCCCCCTCCCTGGCAGTGTTCAAGGCCAGGCTGGGTGGGGCTTGGAGCAACCTGGTCTAGTGGAAGGTGTCCCTGCCAGTGGCAGGGGGGGTTGCAACTAGATGGTCTTTAAGGTCCCTTCCAACACAAACCGCTCTGTGATTCCACAAAGAAAAGATTTCCCTGGGGATGAACAAACGTGGCTTCTGGGGAAGAGGCAATGACAAACAAGCCTGGGGCCGGGGTGTGCTGAGGTGGGGACTGTCCTGCAGGCAGTGGGAGATGCCAGGAGTGACACTGTCTGCTCAACATGCTCAGGGTGCTACACAGCTGAAGGACACCACGCGTTGGGGCTGCTTCTTCCAGCTTTATTAGAATAGAGCCATTTATTTCTGACGAGAGCTGCTCCTCTGCCTGACAGAGGGGCAACACCAGCACAGCACTCGCAGGGTCCAGCGTGATCTTGGCTGCACCTGTTGAGAGCTCAGGGTGCCGATGGTCCGAGCGGCCAAGCAACGGATGGAGAGGTCGCTGTCTTTTCTGAAGGGCTCAAGGGCTGTGACAGAAACAAAGAGAGCCGAGATGACCCCTCATGCGTGCAGAGACCCCCAGGCATCCCCTCAGCCCATGCCAGCCCCACCGCCTCTCCCTGGCCAGGAGAGAGCTGCTGCACAGCAATGCCCCAAATGCCCCTGCCACGTTCCCCTGCCCCTGAAGTGTTTCCCTGGAGCAGGGCAAGGCACGGCAGCACCCTGCCCACGCTCTGTCCCCTGCCCCACCAGCCCCGGCCAGCACAGCACTGCCCCGACTCACTGCTGATGATCTCAGACAGATTCTCCTGGTTTTGGAGCCTCACATGTAAAGCGGCAAGCCCTAGGCACAGAGCGTCGTCAGCCCCCCTGCTCCCCAGCGTGCTCCCCGCAGCACAGCCCCCCAGCTGCACGCCCTCTTCCCCCCCATCAAGGCTGACCCCAGGGAAGGCCAGTAGCCGCGGTGGCCACCAAGGGGCTCTGGCAGCCCCAGGGCTGCTCCTCACTGCCAGAACAGCATCAGGGACTGGGGCCAGGCTACCAAAGGAGGGACCATGGGGGCGGTGGCTCACCGATGAACCTGGCGGCCGCCTGTCGCAAGGTGGCCTGAGCGTTCTCCAGGTACGGCAGGCTCTGTTCCAGGTATTCTTCAGCTCTGCCCATGCCCTGCATCAGCTGGAGAGAGCACAAGGGTATGGGCATGGCACCGTCCCCCCACTAGCTGGCCGAGCAGTCCCTCCTCCCAGCACCCCCCATGACCCTTCCCCCCCAGGCCATTCCCGTCTCCCAGCCAGGAGCCCTGTGGGACTGAGGTTGAGAGAGAGCCACAGGCAGAGGGGTCCCAGGGGTGCTGACACCCCTCCATCACACTGCATGGCCCGCATGGGCCGGGGTCTCCAGGCCCTGGGGCTTGTCCTCACCAAGCACTCTCCAATCCTCCATGCCTGCTCCTTCCGCAACAGTTTCTTGAGTTGTTTCCACTGGAGCAGCTTTGCTGCAGTAAGGAGGGCTTCCCTGGAGGCCTGCAGGACAGCAGAAGGTGGGAGGTAGCACCACAGCCTGGAGAAGGAGACCTGGCGTTCCCCTCCTTTGGCTTTGTTCATGGAGTGATCCTGCCCTTAGGAAGCTGGGACATGCTGTGGGCCTAACATAGAATCATAGAATCACAGAATCCGTTTGGTTGGAAAGATCTTTAAGATCCTCGACTCCAACCATCAACCCAACACTGCCAAGGCCACCACTAAACCATGTCTCTCAGCACCACATCTACATGGCTTTTAAATCCCTCCAGGGATGGTGACTCCACCACTGCCCTGGGCAGCCTGTTCTAGTGCTTGACAACCCTTTCCATGAAGACATTGTTCCTGATGTCCAATCTAAACCTCCCCTGGTGCAACTTGAGGCCGTTTCCTCTTGTCCTATCGCTTGTTACCTTGGAGAAGAGACTGACCCTCACCTCGTTACACCCTCTTTTCAGGTAGTTGTAGAGAGCAAGAAGGTCTCCCCTCAGCCTCCTTTTCTCCAGACTAAACACCCCCAGGTCCCTCAGCCACGCCTCATCAGACTTGTTCTCCAGACCCTTCACCAGATTCAATGCCCTTCTCTGGACTATTCTTTGGACATCTGGGGGTCTCTCGGGCACAGCCCTGGGGGACAGGGATTGAGGCTCAAAGCCCTGGCCTCCAACACCCGAGAAGCCTGTAGGGACGCACATGGTCAGGCCTCGGTGGCCACGGGCTGCTGCTGAGCCCTGCTTGGACCAGGGTAGGGCACGTGCTGGAAATGTCCATGGCAGCTTCTCTGCCTCTGCTTGCACTGGTTCTGCAGGGACCCCTCCCCCGGACTGCGCTGGAGGAGGGCTGCCAGCTGCCACCAGCCCTCGCCCCTGATGCCCAAGCCACCCGTGTGGTGTCAGGACGCCCTTCCCCATGTCACTGGCCAGCTTTGAAATCTGTACCTTGGCCACGCTGCGGGTCTGGTCGCTCATGTGAAAGAAGAGCGGGAGCAGGCCCCTTCGCACTTGCTTCTTCATCTTCTTCTTTTCACTCCCCTCCACTGACCCCACCACGTCTCTGAAGAGGCCCATGGAGAGCTCTCGCAGCTGGCTGGACTCCTGGTAGGAAGGAGGAAAGGTGGACTTGAGAAACAGCAACTCCCTGCCCATGATGAGCAGGGGCATCATCGTGGCTAATGTGAGGGGAGATGCTCCGGGCTCAGATGTGTAGCAGGGAGAAGCTGTGCTGGGCACCAAAGCCATCCCATGAGAGCCCTGGGGAGCAGACCCTGCACCGATGCTGCTCGCAGGACTGGGCTGAAGGGCAGCGTGTCCTCTCCCAGTGCCCATCTGCGGGGCTCAGGCTCCCGCATCAGCCTTACGTTGTCAAAGAGGGGCAGGAGCTCCTCCACCAGCTGCACAGCAACAGCGCTGGCCTTCTTCCTCTCCAGGTGACCCATGATGTTTTGGATGACCACCAGGACCTTCATCTTGATATTGGTGTCACCTCTGTGGAGCACCTTCGTGAGGAGTGGCAGGTCCATCAGCATTTCTCTCGCCTGTATGAAAGACAGAGTTTAATTTTTGCAACGCGCTCCGTACCTGGAAAGCTCCCCAGGCAGCCCCCAAGCCCCACCGTGGCAGGGAGGGCATTTGGGGCAGTCACCCCACCACCTGGATCCCAGCCAAGGCCAAGGCACCGCCTTACCCCCTGCCCCATGGCTCCCCTTGACAACACCCTGCTCACCATGTAAGATGACAGCACGATGAGGCCTTTGAAGAACAGGGAGACTGTCACCAGGGTCGGATGCCTCTGAGCTCTCTCATGGGACTCGCCACCAAAATCCTCTGCCTGAAGCTCCCTGGAGGCCGTCAGCTGAAGCAAACACAGCAGTGAGATACTGGCAGAGACTGCAGGGCTCATGGAGAATGACCAAGGCCTCTTCTGGTAACTCACAGCCAAGTGAGTGCTGCAGGTGTCCTCCGTGGCTGAGGTGATCAGGCTGCATGACTGGAGTTGGCTGAAGAGCTCCTTCAAAACGTTCTCCAACGTCTTGGGCACGGAGAACATCACCTTCCACATGGCCAGGGCAGTGCTGCAATCGGAGCGCTCTGTCAGCAGGGCTGCCTCGGCCACAGCAGCATGGCCTGGGACAGCCCTGCAGGACGCAGAGCCTGCCCCTCGGTCGGGATGCCCTGGGCAGCAGGAGAGGGCTGAGGTGGTGCTCCCCGTGGGGCTGGGAGGAGCGTGGTGGCGGGGCTGTGCGTTGGCTTTGGCTGGAAAGCGTGGTGGGAAGGAGGACCCTGCTCCTTGCGGGTGTCCTGCGGTATTCCTTGGGTCTGGCAACTCCCCTCCCCACAGGGAACAAGCCCTCATGGCTTTTGGGGCCAGTACCTGTCTCCTGGTGGCGCGATCTTCAACAGGCTGGTGACCACTTGCATGGGGTAATGGTCAGTCAGCAGGAGAAGCAGCGACCCTATGCTCTGCTGGGCTGGTGCCCTGGTGATGCCTTCCAGGGTTTTGTGGATGCAGCCCATGATCTTTGGCACCTGGAGGGGACACGGGTGAGGATGGTGCTGCCCTGGAGTGCAGCCATTTCCCCAGCTGCCCTTCCCATCCCTCTCTGCTGCCTTCAGGTAGCTTCAGGTGCCCGAGACACCTGGGTTGGGAGGGAGGGGTGGAGGGAGGAACAGGGCAGTCCAGCCACAGGCCACTTACATCCGTCAGCCAGAAGGCCGAGTCTCTCATGTACACATTCATGATCCTTATTACTGCAACCTTCTCAAAGATGCTGGAGTCTCTCAGCGCCTCAATGGTCACAAGGACCATGTCCATCCTCTCAGAAGGTTTGAGGTAACTTGGAAACTTCTATGGGAGGAAGGAAGGGAGAGAAGACATGTCACACCGGTGCCCTCACGGTGCTGCTTAGCTGGGCAGTGCGAACAGCCCTGGCGAGAGATGCCCGGCAGTGCTGGCGGCAGTGCCCGCAGGAGAGCTGGCAGCAGGGGCTGCCGTCACTGCACGAGGGAGGATGAGAAGAGAGGGGCCCCAGGGTGAGGGAGGGAGGTTGGTCTCATGGGCACTGAGTGCTGGTGTACAGCGAACCAGGGCTTGCTGGTGGCCAGGAGGGCTGGAGCTGCTGCTGGGACACTGGAGCGCAGCCCTCACATGGTCCCCTGCTCGGGCACAGCAGGAACCCTCTCACCAGGGACAGCCAGGCCACGCCAGCATCACTGATTATGGATGCCTTTGCTCACACAAGTGCCCTGCTGATGCCAGGGAGAAGAGTCCCAGCAAGGGGGTGAGCTCATTACCAGGGCTCTGTTGCAGCGAAAATTCAGAAACCAGAGGGTGTCAGGATCCCAGTGCAGCTGTTTCTGCTTCATCCTTTGGCATTGACGTCCCTAAAGAGCGGAGGAAGCACAGAAGAGGCAGTAAGACACGGCAGCTCTGCCAGCAAGCTTACCAAAGCGCCCCGAGATCTGCTTGCAAGAAGGCAGGACATAAGCTGTCAAGGAGATTTCTGGAGGGCAACAGGAATAGCTCCTTGCTGCAAGCACCGGAGGGGCCAGGCGGGGTGATGCACAGATGGATCTGCTCTTCACTAAGAGGGGAGACGTGGCTTTGGGACATGGTAATCAATGGTAGCTTTGGCTGTGGGATCCACATATCGTCGGGGTTCAAGATGCTGAAAGGAGGGAGGAAGGAGAGCAGCAGAGAAAAGATCCTGGACTTCAGGAGAGCACTGAGCTTCTGCAGCAAAATGACAGCTGGGCTGCTACGGCAAGCAGCTCTGAGGGCCAAAGGAGGCCAGGAAGACAAGCAGAACAATCAGGAGATGGCTGTTTGCAGAGGGATGAAGCTCACCACAACTTCTCTTACTTTTTCGCGTCTCGATGAAACTGTCAAGGAAAATTAGAGTATCCAAAGCTGGACAGCGTATCGTTTTGTTGGAATATGCGAAAATGAGGAGACGTCCCAGCAGCTGCCCCAGGACTGGGATCTGGATGTCTCCATAGCAGATGGGAGCGTCGTCGTCTTGTCCACAGTGCTGCCAGGCCTGGGGTGAGGGAGGCAGAAGAGCAGAAGGGTTGAGGGCAGGCAGCTGGGGCCAAAGCCCTGAAGCCAAGAGCAGCTGCAGGCTGCTCTGGTGTGCAGGGAGGGTGAGATGGCCTGGCTGGAGGGTGCCTGGCTCCTTACCTCCAGTGTGGGATTATCGGCCAGCAAAGCACTCAGCCTCTCAATCCTGCGCAGGGCTCTCACCCGCACATCCTCCCTCTCACAGTCAGTGACGTTGATCAGTAGCTGGGAAGAGAGAAGCTGCTGGTGTGCCCCGGGAGCAGACACCTGCTCCAGCAGAAGCAGCACTGCTCAGCTCCTGGGCTGGACTCGCACAGGCCATCAAGGCTTCCTCTCGTCTTGAGCAAAGCCTGTAGTGGGGTTCCTGTCCCTAAGGTCCCTCTCGGGCTCAGGAGAAATCCCCCGGGCCAACCCTGTGGCCAGGCAGGAAGGCAGATGCCACCCCCTGTAGCCGTTGTGCTTCAGAAGAGCCTGGTGGGAAGCCCCTGGTTCCCCAAGGGAGGTGGGCAGCCTCCCTGCTGTATGCTGTCTCTGCATGGCCCTGGGGTGGGGACCACGCACTCAGGAGTGGACAATCCCTTCCCTGCAGGGCGAGCAACAGCCTCACTCAGTGAATATGGCAGACCTGGAACATAATCTGCAGCTCCTCGCTGACTCTGGAGGGATGACAGTGAGCACCATCATCTGGAGCATGATGTCCATGTCTACATCTGTCATGGTCTACAAGGAGGACAAAGAGTTGTGGCAGTGTTTCCTGCTGTCCCTCCCACTCCCACAAGACTGATCTGAACTCCCAGAGCCAAGGGAGGACTCCCGCGCTGCCTCGTGGTGTCTGGGAGAGATCCAGGGGCAGACAATCTGTTGCGTGCAGAGCAGCCTGCAGCCCTGGCCATGGCCAGGCCCACGGGAAGTGGAGAGAGGGATGAGGGTGGGAAAGCAAAGCCGAGACCCTGCCCTGCCTTGGATCTCTGGTGATACGGCAGCACGGGGTGGCCAGGGAGCAGCCCAGAGGCACGGGGGGCTCCTGTAGCTCAGCCAGCACTTACCTTGCTGTAGAAGTTTTTGTCCACGTACTGCATTTGCGCTTCTGGAGCCAGCAAGAAGACACTCGAGAAGAAGGCTTCTAGGAGGCTTTTCACCTTGCCCTCTAGCACCTTCTCCACCGAGCTGCAAAGAGAGAGAGGGGCCAGTTGGCCACTGGTGCTGGGAGCAGTGCCCCGAGGCCTCATGCAGGTGGACGTGGAGCTGTGGGGCAGGGGTCTCCAGGAGGGATGGGCAGGTACCTCAAGGCAGCGATGGCAAGCATGGCTTGCTCCTGCAATGCCGTGCACAGTTGGTGCTTGGGCTCCTCTTCCAGCAGCACCTGCAGAGCACAACTGGGATGGGACCTGGCAGCTGCCAGCACCCACTGCCACCAGACCCTCGCCCTGCCCAAGCCGTGTCCTCACAGGGTGCTGGGGAGCCTTGCCCCCATCCCCCAGAGCTGTTGGGTGTCCCCTCACCTTGATATTTTCTGCCAGCTCGTATCCATGGCAGAAGACATCCAGGCCTTCTGACAAGCCAGAGCGCTTTGCAGTTCTGCACAGTTTGTAGATACTCTCAAGAAACTTTTTCTTCTGGCCCTCCCCCTGGCAGCCCTGGGGACAGAGAGACAAACAGGGAGTGTGAGAGGGAGGAACACACGGCCAGCGGGACCCGGAGCACTGGGGGTGCAGTGCTATGTGGGGAGAAGCAGCTCTCTCCAGCCCAGCACACCTCCAGCAGCCCGGCAGCAGGCAGCAGAGGCCGGCACAGCCGCGCTCGCCACGGCCACGGTTACCTTTTCTGGGCTGTGGACGAAGGCCACGATGAAGTCCACGGCTTCTCGCTCCTCTCTGTACACAGGCAACCAGCAGTCATCTACCAAAGGGGGAGAGCAGGGAGGGCTGTAGAGAGGGTCCGGTGGCAGGAGAGCAGAGGAAGGAGCCCTGCCCTCCGTCCAACCCCGTGCCCGCTGCCCTGGTACAGCTTTCTCGTTCGTGTCAGGGCTGGAGGATGCCCAGCAGATGGGCTGTGATACTGGAGCATGGCGCAAAGGGGAAAGCCCGCCATGCACCGGGCTGAGGAACTCGCTCGCAGATGGGCAGGAAAGGTCCCCGTCCCCCAGCATCGCTGCCTCCGGCCAGCCCAGCTGCCTTGCGCTGCCTGTGCCCTGAAGCAGGAGCCGGGTCCCCTCTGCTCCCTTCCTCCTTGGGAGAGGCTGTGCTGGGGCCACCTGCCAGCCCTGAGCAGCCATGGCATTCGGGCAGCATCATGCCCACCACCCACGGGACCCCCGCTGCCAGCGAGCCAGGGAAACGTGACCCTGGCGTCGAGCAGAGTGCGCTCTCTGGCCCCAGCCCTGCCCAGACTAAAAGGGGCCCCTCACTCACCAATCTGCAGTGGCTGCACCATGGACACATCGTAGGGCTTTGATGGAGAGCTGCTCTCCTGGGAAGCCCTGTCCTCCTCCCAGTCCACACTGGGGCAGCTAGGGGGTGTTCTCTCCATCGCGCTGGATGGAGGAGAAGGCTGCTCTTGGGGGCTCCTTGGCAGCTCCTTGCTCCTGCCCTCTCTCTCTGCCATCCTGCTGGAGGGAGTTAAGGGGTAGCAGTAGGGAAGGGGGAAGCTTTGGCAAAATGCCTCAGCTCTGGGGGGCTGCCGGGGGCGGCGGGGAAAGACGTGGGCTGCGCTTAGGGGCTCCTCGCCAGCTCCTTGCTCCTGGCCTGTCCCGTCGCTGTCCTGCCGGACACTGCGGGCTGCGGGCCGCAGCCGTGCTGACCATGTGCAGCGCTGGGGGGTGTCACCAAGTGAGGTCACAAAGGGCCTCATTGTGACCTTTGCGTGCACAGGCGTGGCCATACCATCCATGGCAACGCCAACCAACACTGCCAAGTCCACCAATGAACTATATCACTCAGCACCACATCTACTCGCCTTTTAAATCCCTCCAGGGATGGCGACGCCACCGCTGCCCTGGGCAGCCTGTTCCAATGCTTGACAACCCTTTCAGTGATGAAATTGTTCCTGATATCCAACCTAAACCTCTCCTCGCACAACTTGATGACGTTTCCTCTCGTCCTATTGCTTGTTACCTGGGAGAAGAGACTAGTACCCTCCACACTACACCCTCCTTTCAGGCAGTTGTAGAGAGCAATAAGGTCTCCCCTCAGCCTCCTTTCTCCCACCTAAACAACCTCAGTGCCCTCAGCCACTTGTCCTGGTTTGGCCTAAACCAGGACAATTTTCCTTTCAGAGATTTTTACTTTTAGCTAAGTCTCTTCTAAGAAACTGCACTTTCTGAAACCAACTGCATGTTTTGCAGACAGTGTCTGCTTCTAGGGCTGATAATGCTCAAAGTTTCTCATTATCACTGAGGCACCGCTAGGGATGTTATGCAGAAAGGCTCTTGCTGTACTTAGTCTTGGAGAAACCAATGTCACTGCTAAATTCCTCACTGCCTACGAGTGAAGAGCCGCAGGGGGATCGCACCCGCAGGGAGGAGCGGACAGGGCAGGTGACCCAAAATTGGCCAACGAAGGTATTCCATCCCATACACGTCATTCTCGGTATAAAGCGGGGAGATCATGAGGGTCTCGGCCTGCCAGCTTGAGCCTGCTTGAGCCTTCGGCGCCTGCTTGAGCCTTCGGCCCTTTCTTCTCCTTTCTCGCCCTTCTGCTATGGCCAATGCCCTAAGAGGACTCTGTCCGTTTTCCTGCTGCCCTCAATCCTGATCCGTGCATCCCTGAATCCAGTTCCCGTCCATCACTGGGCCCAGCCTGGGCCTTCACGGAGCCTGCCCTGCAGTACCGGTGGTGATGTGACCGACATCGGGGGAGCTCAATCTTGGTTTTGTATATATTTGTATATAGTTGATTATTCCAATATTATTATTATACTCTTTTTCATTATTATAGTTTATTAAAACTGTTTTAACTTTCCAACCTGTACGTCTCTCTCCCTTTTCCCTTTCCCTTTCTTTTCAGGTGGGGGGGAGTGTTAACAGAGAGCGTCTGCAACAGGTTTAATAGCCGGCCCAGCTTTAAACCAGGACACCGCTCCTCATCAGACTTGTGCTCCAGACCCTTCACCACCTTTGTTGCCCTTCTCTGGACTCGCTCCATCACCTCGATGTGTTTCTCGTAGTGAGGGGCCCAAAACTGAACAGGATTCGAGGTGCGGCCTCAGCAGTGCCGAGTACAGGGGGACAATCCCTGCCCTAGTCCTGCTGCCCACACTATTTCTGATACAAGCCGGGATGCTGGTGGCCTTCTTGGCCACCTGGGCACACTGCTGGTTCATATTCAGCCGGCCATCGACCAACACCCCCAGGTCCTTTTCCGCCACGGTCCTTTCCAGCCACTCTTCCCCAAGCCTGCAGCAGTGCATGGGCTTGTTGTGACCCCACTGCAGGACCCGACAATTGGCCTTGTTGAGCCTCATATGGTTGGCCTTGGCCCATCGATCCAGCCTGTCCAGATCCTTTTGCAGAGCCTTCCTACCCTGCAGCAGATCAACACTCCCACCCAACTTAGTGTCATCTGAAAACTTACTGAGAGTGCACTCGATCCCCTCGTCCAGTTCATTGATAAAGATATTAAACAGAACTGGCCCCAACACTGAGCCCTGCCGAACACCACTTGTGACCGGCCACCAACTGCATTTAACTCCATTCACCACCACTCTTTGGGCCCAACCATCCAGCCAGTTTTTTACCCAGCGAAGCGTACACCCATCCAAGCCTTGAGCAGTCAGTTTCACAGAATCACAGAATCACAGAATGTTAGGGATTGGAAGGGACCTCGAAAGATCATCTAGTCCAATCCCCCTGCCGGAGCAGGATTACCTAGACCATATCACACAGGAACGCGTCCAGGCGGGTTTTGAATGTCTCCAGAGAAGGAGACTCCACAACCTCTCTGGGCAGCCTGTTCCAGTGTTCGGTCACCCTCACCGTAAAGAAGTTTTTCCTCATATTCATGTGGAACCTCCTGTGTTCCAGCTTGCACCAGCATTGCCCCTTGTCCTATCAAGGGATGTCACTGAGAAGAGCCTGGCTCCATCCTCATGACACTTGCCCTTTACATATTTATAAACATTAATGAGGTCACCCCTCAGGCTCCTCTTCTCTAAGCTAAAGAGACCCAGCTCCCTCAGCCTCTCCTCATAAGGGAGATGTTCCACCCCATTCATCGTCTTCGTGGCTCTGCGCTGGACTCTCTCGAGCAGTTCCCTGTCCTTCTTGAACTGAGGGGCCCAGAACTGGACACAATATTCCAGATGAGACGTCACCAGGGCAGAGTAGAGGGGGAGGAGAACCTCTCTTGACCTACTAACCACACCCCTTCTAATACACCCCAGGAGGCCATTGGCCTTCTTGGCCACAAGGGCACACTGCTGGCTCATGGGGAACTTGTTGTCCACCAGACCACCCAGGT
Organism: Nyctibius grandis; assembly: GCF_013368605.1. NCBI lineage: Eukaryota > Metazoa > Chordata > Aves > Nyctibiiformes > Nyctibiidae > Nyctibius > Nyctibius grandis. The sequence goes on from NC_090676.1 coordinate 10,710,387, forward strand.
CCTTCTCTGCACAGCTGCTCTCCAGTAGATCAGCCCCCAACCTGTACAGGTGCAGGGGGTTATTCCTCCCAAGGTGCAAGACTCTACACTTGCCTTTGTTGAACTTCATGAGGTTCCTCTCCGCCCAGCTCTCCAACCTGCTCAGCTCTCGCTGAATGGCAGCACAGCCTTCTGGTGTATTGGCCACCCCTCCCCATTTGGTGTCATCAGCAAATTTGCTGAGTGTCCACTCTGTTCCTTCATCCATTTTCATTCAGTTTTGCTGGTGGGAGCCTTAAAATCCTTTCTCTTTGATGTTGTGGTCTGGTCACTGCTTGGATAATCACCCCATTAAAGGCAGTCTGGTTGGTTATTTGTTTCTTTAGGCAATAATAGATCAGAAAAATCGTCACAAAAACTATTAGCAAAACTAACGCAGTGCTAATCAACGATTTAGCCCATGAACTCAATTTCACAGAATCCCAGAATCAATCAGGTTGGAAGAGCCCTCTGGGATCATCGAGTCCAACCATTGCCCTGACACCACCATGGCAACTAGACCACGGCACTAAGTGCCATGCCCAGTCTTGTCTTAAACACCTCCAGAGATGGTGACTCCACCACCTCCCTGGGCAGCCCTTTCCAATGTGTCATGACCCTTGCTGACAAGAAATTCTTCCTAATGTCCAACCTGAACCTCCCCTGGCAAAGCTTGAGGCTGTGTCCTCTTGTGCTAGCGCTGGTTGCCTGGGAGAAGAGGCCGACTCCCACTTCACTACAGCCTCCCTTCAGGTAGTTGTAGACTGCAATAAGGTCGTCTCTGAGCCTCCTCTTCTCCAGGCTAAACAACCCCAGCTCCCTCAGCCATTCCTCATAGGTCAGACCCTCCAGACCCTTCACCAGCTTGGTCGCCTTCGTCTGGATTAACTCCAACACCTCAACATCTTTCTTGAAGTGCGGGGCCCAGAACTGGACACAGGATTCAAGGTGCAGCCTCACCAGTGCCGAGTAGAGAGGGATGATCACTTCCCCAAACCAGCTGGCTACACTATTCCTAATAGAGGCCAGGATGCCATTGGCCTTCTTGGCCACCTGGGCACACTGCTGGCTCATGTTCAGCCAGCTGTCGATCAGCACCCCCAGGTCTCTTTCCTCCAGGCCACTTTCTAACCACTCTTCCCCCAGCCTGTAGCGCTGCAAAGGGGTTGTGTGGCCAAAGTGTAAGACCGGCACTTGTTCTTGTTGAACCTCATGCCGTTGGTCTCGGCCCATCTATCCAACCTGTCCAGATCCCTCTGTAGGGCCTTCCTACCCTCCAGCAGATAGCACTCCCACCAGCTTCGTGTCATCTGCAAATTTGCTGAGGGTGCACTCAATCCCTACCTCTAAATCATCTATAGAGATATTGAATAGCACCGGCCCCAGAACTGAGCCCTGGGGAACACCACTAGTGACCGGCCGCCAGCTGGACTTTGCCCCATTCACCACCACTCTCTGGGCTCAGCCAGCCAGCCACTTTTTAACCCATCAAAGAGTCCACCCATCCAAGCCCTAAGCAGCCAGTTTGTCCAGGAGGATGCTGTGGGAGACACTGTCGAATGCCTTACTGAAGTCTAGATAGACTACATCCACAGCCCTGCCCTCATCTAATGAGCGGGTCACTTGGTCATAGAAGGAGACCAGGTTGGTCAAGCAGGACCTGCCTTTCATGAATCCATGTTGGCTGGTCCCGATGCCCCGATTGTCCTGCATGTGCCGTGTAATGGCACTCAGGATGATCTGTTCCATCACCTTGCCTGGCACCGAGGTCAGGCTGACAGGCATATAGTTCCCTGGATCATCCTTCCGGCCCTTCTTGTAGATGGGCGTTACATTTGCTAATTTCCAGTCAGCTGGAACTTCTCCAGGTAACCAGGACTGCCGGTAGATAATCGAGAGTGGTTTGGCAAGTTCATCTGCCAGTTCCTTCATTACTCTGGGGTGAATCCCATCTGGGCCCATAGCCTTGTGGGTGTCCAATTAGCACAGCAGGTCACTAACCATCTCCTCCTGGATTACGGGGGGTTCACACAGCCCCCCGTCCCTAACTTCAGGCTCTGGGGGCCGAGTCTCCTGAGGACAACCGGTCCCGACATTAAAGACC
>NC_090676.1:10712608-10800798 GCF_013368605.1 Nyctibius grandis
TTTGCCTAAACCGGGACAATTTTCCTTTCAGTGATTTTTACCTTTAGCTAAGTCACTTCTAAGAAACTGCACTTTCTGAAACCAACTGCATGTTTTGCAGACAGTGTCTGCTTCTAGGGCTGATAATGCTCAAAGTTTGTCGTTATCACTGAGGCACCAGTAGGGATGTTGTGCAGAAAGGCTCTTGCTGTACTTAGTCTTGGAGAAACCAAGGTCACTGCTGAATTCCTCAGTGCTTATGAGTGAAGAGCCGCAGGGGGATCGCACCCGCCGGGAGGAGCGGACAGGGCAGGTGACCCAAAATTGGCTAATGAAGGTATTCCATCCCGTACACGTCATTCTCGGTATAAAGCGGGGGGATCGCAAGGGTCTCGGCCTGCCAGCTTGAACCTGCTTGAGCCTTCGGCGCCTGCTTGAGCCTTCGGCCCTTTCTTCTGCCTTCTCGCCCTTCTGGTACGGTCGGTGTCCAAAGAGGACTCTGTCCATTTTCCTGCTGCCCTCAACCCTGTTCCGTGCATCCCTGAATCCAGTTCCCGTTTGTCGCTGGGCCCAGCCTGGGCCTTCCCAGAGCCTGCCCTGCAGTGCCGGGGGTGATGTGACCGACATCGGGGGAGCTCGATCTTGGTTTTGTATATATTTGCATATAGTTGATTATTCCAATATTATTATTATACTCTTTTTCATTATTATAGTTTATTAAAACTGTTTTAACTTTGCAACCCGTACGTCTCTCTCCCTTTTCCCTTTCCCTTTCTTTTTGGGTGGGGGGAGTGTTAACAGAGAGCGTCTGCCACAGGTTTAATAGCCGGCCCAGCTTTAAACCAGGACACCGCTCCTCATCAGACTTGTGCTCCAGACCCTTCACCACCTTTGTTGCCCTTCTCTGGAAGGGCTGATACAAGCCGGGATGCTGGTGGCCTTCTTGGCCACCTGGGCATACTGCTGGCTCATATTCAGCCGGCCATCGACCAACACCCCCAGGTCCTTTTCCGCCACGGTCCTTTCCAGCCACTCTTCCCCAAGCCTGTAGCAGTGCATGGGCTTGTTGTGACCCCACTGCAGGACCCGACAATTGGCCTTGTTGAGCCTCATATGGTTGGCCTCGGCCCATCGATCCAGCCTGTCCAGATCTTTCTGCAGAGCCTTCCTACCCTGCAGCAGATCAACACTCCCACCCAACTTAGTGTCATCTGAAAACTTACTAAGAGTGCACTCGATCCCCTCGTCCAGTTCATTGATAAAGATATTAAAGAGAACTGGCCCCAACACTGAGCCCTGCCGAACACCACTTGTGACCGGCCACCAACTGCATTTAACTCCATTCACCACAACTCTTTGGGCCCAACCATCCAGCCAAATTCTTACCCAGTGAAGTGTACGCCCATCCAAGCCATGAGCAGTCAGTTTCTGCAGGAGAATGCTGTGGGAGATGGTTTCAAAGGCTTTACTAAAGTCCAGGTAGAGAACATCCACAGCCTTTCCCTTGTCCAGTAAGCAGGTCACCTTGTCATAGAAGGAGATCAGGTTAGTCAAGTAGGACCTGCCTTTCATAAACCCATGCTGACTGGGCCTGATTGCCTGGTTGTCCTGTATGTTCCCCATGATAGCACTCAAGATAATCTGCTCCAGAACCTTCCCCACACCGAGGTCAGACTGACAGGCCTGTAGTTCCTAGGATCCTCCTTCTGTCCCTTCTTGTAGATGGACGTCACATTCGCTGATTTCCAGTCACCTGGGACCTCCCCAGTTCACCAGGACTGCTGATAAATGATGGAAAGTGGCTTGGTGAGCACTTCCACCAGCTCTCTCAGATGGCTGGATGCCATCTGGCCCCATAGACTTGCGTGTGTCTAAGTGGCATAACAAGTCACTAACCATTTCCCCGTGGATTATGGGGGCTTCACTCTGCTCCCCGTCCCTGTCCTCCAGCTGAGGGGGCTGGGTACCTGGAGAACAACTTGTCTTACTACTAAAGACTGAGGCAAAGAAGTCATTAAGCACCTCAGCCTTTTCCTCATCCTTTGTCACTATGTTTCCTCCCGCATCCAGTAAAGGATGGAGATTCTCCATCCAAGGAGGAGGAAGAGGAGGAGAAAGAATATGAGGTAGAGAGGAAAGAAGAGGAGGTGGAGGAAGAGGAGGAAGAGGAGGATAAAGAGGTGGAGGAGAAAAATAACAGGATGAGGAGGGAGAAAAAAAGAAGGAGGATGAAAAGGAGGCAGAAGAACAGAAGACAGAGGAAGAGCAGGAGGAGGCAGAGGAGAAGAAGGGAGAGAAGGAGAATGGGTGGAAAAGGAGGAGGAAGAGGAGCAAGAGGAGGAGGAGGAGGGAGTAGGACCAACAGGAGGAGGAACAGGAGGAAGAGGAGGAGGAAGAACAAGACAAAGAAGAACAGGAGAAGGAGGAGGAAGAACAAGACAAAGAAGAACAAGAGGAGGAGGAGGACAATGATGACAAAGAACCAGAGGAGGAAGAGCAGGAGGAGGAGGAAAAGGAGGAGGAAGAAGAGGGAAAAGGAAGAGACATAAGAGGAGGAGGGGAAGGAGGAGGAAACACCTCCAAATTCCCTCCAGAGTGTCACCACCTCAGCATTCTTGGGTGGAGAACCTGCTACATATGTTTGTCCATGAGGATTCACCAAATCCAAGCCTGCTGCTGATGCCACTACTCCCAGGAGTCGTTCCACGTCACTACCATCAGTCCTCTTGGGAACAGACGGGAAAGCTCTGGATGACAAAGGCTGTCAGGACCCACTCCAGAAACAGAAGACCAGTGCAGGAATGTGCCCATCACCTGATCGCATAGAAATAATTCTAGCCCAATGAAATAGTTATTGAAAATGAAAGACGCAGAACAGCATCCATCACCAAAACTTTCAGTGGGAATTTTAACTGCTGTAGAGCTGCAGGCTGACGACCTTACCATTGCTGTCACAGGAGTCCAAAAGAGAGAATGACTGGCAAACAGTAACTCTACCTATAGCCCATGTCTGTCTAGCCTTTAGAGGTAGAATAGCTCAGCCTACAGCTCAGGAGGTATAGACCAGCCTCTACTTATATGCTGTGTCTACCTGCTCGATCATCTGTCCAGAAAGTCAAACCATAATTACCTTTGAAAGAGAATGGAACTGGAGGGGGGAAGAGGGGAGAAAGAAAGAAATTGCTGGAGAAAAGGGAAAGTGTAGACACACGATTAAAGCAGGAAGGAGCGGAGTTATCCCAAAGGCCAGCTCAACCCAGCTCACTTTCCCTGGTGAAAAGCTGGGCAGCTTGGAGGGAAAAAAGCTGACTTTGGTGCTGGGATGCACACACATGTCTGGGTTCAGATCTGAAACAGCAGGAAAACCTTGACATGGCTCCTTTTCCCTTTCCTCATACCTGTGTGCATGCTTTGACTTCCTTGTTTCGCCAGCCCCAGCCCTGACAGCTGGAGGTCGGTGTTTCATGCCCGCAGGCCAGGGGAAGGTGCAGTGGCCTCCTCTCCAACAGGCAGCTGCAGGCTTTGGAGCAGGCGTGCTCTGGTGGGGACAGACCAGGTGCCTTTGCTGTCCCCAGGCCTTCATGTGGGTCTCATGCCCGTGGACAGCCCCACCTCTGTTGACAGCCTTTCATAAATGGGGATTTCCGCACATGGAAGTTGTTTCTCCCTCCTGGTGAGAGCACGCACCGGGGCTTTGTTGTCAGAGCTGCCAGCTGCTGGTTGGATGCAGCTCCCTTGGCAGATGCTTATGCCCCTCTCGTGGCCCCAAGGTCTGATACATGCCTTTCCCCCACCCAAGCTGTGCTGCCGGCTCTTGGGAAATGGGAGTACAGAGGGCGGGTGGTTTTACCACAGCTGGGAAGTTCCAGACAACCTGTGAGGGATTTTGGTTTATTCCTGGTTCTCGCAGTAACAAGTGTTTTGGTTTTTTTGTTTTTAAAGTATTTTTCCCAAGGAAACTTCACCAAGGGAAGTGCAGCATTTAGCTCTGCTTGCTCCTTGTGTGGATCGTGTCTGTCCTCAGCCAGGTGCACGGGAGCTTTCAGATGAGGAATGGGCCTATTCCAGGCTGAAGTGAGCAATGGGGATCCCAAGCCTGTTTTGTTTAAGGCAGTCATGTGAAAATGTGTGATTAGAGCTGTCTGCGTTGCTTAGCCATTTGATTGATTTTTTCTTCTCAGCAAGGGTCATTAGGCATTGGAAGGGACTGCCCAGGGAGGCGGTGGAGTCACCATCTCTGGAGGTGTTTAAGGAAAGACTGGACATGGCACTTAGTGCACTTAGGCTGCTAGAAGGTCTCCCCAGAGCTTGGGATTGCCCCGACCCACGTGCAGGACCTTGCACTTGGCCTTGTTGAATTTCATGCGGTTCGCATAGGCCCATCTCTCAAGCCTGTGAAGGTCCCTCTGGATGGCATCCCTTCCCTGCAGCGTGTCGGCCACACTGCACAGCTTGGTGTCGTCGGCAAACTCACTGAGGGCGCACTCAATCCCACTGTCCATGTCGCCAACAAAGGTGTTAAACAGGAGCGGTCCCAGTACCGACCCCTGAGGAATGCCACTTGTCACTGGTGTCCACTTGGACATTGAGCCGTTGACCATAACTCTTTGAGTGTGACCATCCAGCCAATTCTTTATCAACCGAGTGCTCCATCCGTCAAGTCCATGTCTCTCCAATTTAGAGACAAGGATGTCATGCAAGACGGTGTCAAATGTTTGCACAAGTCCAGGTAGATGACATCAGACACTCTTCCCCTATCCACCAGTGCTGTAACACCGTCGGAGAAGGCCACCAAATTTGTCAGGCATGATTTGCCCTTAGTGAAGCCATGTTGGCTGTCACCAGTCACCTCCTTCATTTGCGTGTGCCTCAGGATAATTTCCAAGAGGATCTGCTCCATGATCTTGCCAGGCACCGAGGTGAGACCCACTGGCCTGGAGTTCCCCGGCTCTTCCTTTTTCCCCTTCTTGAAGATGGAGGTTATGTTCCCCCTTTTCCAGTCACTGGAACATCCCCAGACTGCCACGACTTCTCAAACATGATGGAGAGCGGCTTAGCAACTTCATCCGCCAGTTCCCTCAGGACCCATGGATGCACCTCATCAGGTCCCATGGACTTGTGCACCTTCAAGTTCCTTAGATGGTCTCGAACCTGATCTTCTCCTACAGTGGGCGGTTCTTCATCCTTCCAGTCCCTGCCTCTGCCTTCTGCGACTTGGGTGGTGAGGCTAGAGCACCTGCTGGTGAAGACTGAGGCAAAGACGTCGTTGAGTACCTCGGCCTTCTCCATATCTCGGGTAACCAGCTCTCCCGTTTCCTTCCACAGAGGGCCCACATTTTCCCTACTCTTCCTTTTATCACTGACACACCTCTAGAAGCATTTCTTGTTGTCCTTGACATCCCTGGCCAGATTTAATTCTGTCAGGGCTTTACCTTTCCTAACCTGGTCCCTGGCTGCTCGGCCAGTGTCCCAGTATCCTCCCAGGTTCCCTGCCCTTGCCTCCACCCTCTGCAGGCCTCCTTCTTGTGCCCGAGCTTGCCCAGGAGCTCCGGTGCTTCTCAAGGTGGGCGATGGACTCGATCCTGTATCGCTTCACCACGCTCGTGTGCTCCGTGGGTACGGGGAGAGGGGTGGGAGGAAGGGTGGGACCCCCCGGGGGATGGGCTGGAGCCCAGGGGTGGGGGAGGGGCGGACCCTGAGCTTGCCCCTCCCCCCAGGCACCTGCTCCTCCCTGTGGTCGCTGGCCCAGGCCGCAAGGAACAAGAAGAAATAAGGGGGGGCCCAGACAAACACCCCCCCAATAAAAGGCTCTGGTGATGCTGGTGGCCTCGTTGGGGACACCTGGGGCCACAGGGGGGTGGCACTTGGGGACACACACGGAGGGACAAGGCAAAGACCGAAACAATAAATGGGTTTTATTAGGGGGAGCTGGCTGGCAGAGGGGGGTCAGTGCTGTGGGGGGTGGTCCCCAAGTGCCCCCAAGTGCCCCCAAGTGCCCCCTCCCCCAGGGCAGGACCAGCCCCCCCGGGGAAATAAATAGTTTTGGGGTTAAAGGCACCAGGAACCGAGCTGTCCCTGGGGGTTGGGGACAGGGACAGGGCTGGGAACAGAGATGGGGACAGGGGAGGGGACATGGATGGGGACACAAACAGTGACAGGGTGGGGACAAGGTTAGGATGGGGACAAGAATGGGATGGGGACAAGAACAGGGACGGGGACAAGAACAGGATGGGGCCAAGAACAGGGACAGGGCTGGGGCCAGGAGGGGATATCAGGGTGGCAGAGGGTCCCCCCTGGGCGTGGCAGCGCGGGTGGCCAGTAGGAGCTGGAGGAGTCGGGGGGGGGTCAGTGTCCCCGTCACTGTCCCGGTCGGTGTCACTGTCCCCGTGTGGCCGCAGCACCCGGTTGTGCAGGCGGCTGAAGCGCCGCGCGCGCTGGCTGCGGGTACAGAGGGGACATGGCGGGGGACACCGCAATGGCGGGGGGGGACAATGGAGGGGACCAGTATAACCCAGTATGTACCAGTATGGGCGGCGCTGGGCGGGGCTGAGGCTGCGCCAGATCCGGGCCAGCTCCCGCATGGCTGCCACTGGCTTCTGCCATCTGCGGGGGCCACTGCCGCGGCCTGGGGGGACAGGGAGTGACACTGGGAGGGGCTGTGACGCCAGAGGGGTGGTGACACCTGGGGAGGGTGACACCAAGGATGGGGGTGACACGGAGGGGGCGGGGGTGACACTTGGCGGGGTGTCACCGTGGTGGGGGTGACACTGGGGGTGACACTGGGGGTGACACTGGGGGGATGACACCGGGGGGGGTGACACCTTGGAGGGGAGTGTGACATCTGGGGGGGGGGGTGTGACACTTTGGGGGGGAGTGTGACACCGAGGGGGTGGTGACACTGGAGTGGGGGTGACACCGAGGGGGGGGTGCCACTGAGGGTGGGTTACAGCAGAGGGTTGACACCAAGGGGAGCGTGACACTTGCGGGGGGGGGCGGTGACACCAGGGGGACGGGGCAGACACACTGAGGGGGGAGGGTGACAGGTGACAGGACGCGAGGTGTGTCTCCCCCGCCCCATACCGGTGACTGCCGACTGGCTCCGGGCCCTGGGCGCTGTCCCCTGGCTGCTGCATCTGGGGTGGGGGGATGAGTGCTGGGGGGGCGGGGTCCCAGGCCAGGGGGGGGGTGTCACAAGCTCCAGGGGGGTCCCAGGTCTGGGGGGTCCCAGGCCCCAGAGTGGGTCCCACCCCCGAGGGGGGTCCCAGGCCTCGGCGGGGGGATCAGACTTTACTATTCGCACTGTGGCCTTTCAGCAGCCCCCAACAACGAGTGCAACAAAGCTCCACTCCTAGAAACCCCCCGACAGTGACTCCCTGAGCCCCAACAGCCACCCCAGAGCACCAGGAGATTTAACGCTGAAATAAGGGACTTGGGACATTTTGCCCCTGAATTCTTCGAGGGCATCTTCATAACCTAGAAAACAGCTCTGCATTTTCTTTTTGATTTAGACAGACTTTCTCTGCCTGAGTGTAATAAGTTTTTCACACTCTATAAGCTCACATTAAGATTTGCAATTATTCATGTCCTCATTTTCTTAAGGTTTTACTACCTCGCTCTCGCACACTTAGATGCATCTGCTGAAATATCTTCAGCACTGAACCTTCCACTCATTTCTGTAAATATTATTTCTGCTGCAGGAGCATCTGCACTTCTGTTGTGTATTCTTACCTTTTGTTTCCCAAGGTCGGTACCTTAAAGATGTACAGCACAGGGCATGCCCCCCAGGAGCTCACGTGCTAAGCAAGGAGTGTTTGTTTTTATTATAATCAGCATTATTCCTACAAATGCCCATGTTCCAACCTTCCCACACCTTTCTCCCCCAAATAAAATGCAACCACGCTGTGGTTGATGGTACATTCCCCAGCTTAACTCCTGTGTCCAAATTGCACTGTCCTTTACATGCTGAGCACACACAGACTTTGCAAAATGGGGATCACTAATCTTTGCTTTTCCTAGTTTCCCTCAAACCATTTGAAGACCTCCTATGAGGTCAGTGAGGGCTGTGAGCTCTTCAAATTCTGTTCTGAATAAACTTCACATTTGCCCTTTGTATTCATTGGCACTAATCAGTCTCTTCCGTGTTATCGCTGGGTGAGTCATTCACTGCTTCCCCACTTCGCTTCTGGAGTTTGCACAGCACGGTCTGGGCACAGCCCAGTTCTGCGGTGGTGCAGAGGAGACAGGAGTGTCAGGGGTCAGGTGGGAGCTCGAGCAGAAGCTGTTGTAGCAAAAGGGAGCTGCACCGGTGGAAGAGGCCCTGAGGGGAACCGGAGCCCTGCAGGGCCAAGGTCTTGGCAACTGCCCCCTTGGCAGCAGTCTTGTCTGGAGCTGGTGGGACAAAACCTGTGCTTTTTGATAACACGGGTGGAAAGGGTCCGAGCATTTACCCTAGACTAAATGGTATATCTCTAACTTTCTTCATCTTCACCTTAAATTACTCCGATGTCTCTGCCAAACTTGCATATTCAATTACAAAAACCTGTGTGTTTGCTGGTAGAGTTCTGTACCTGGAAGACACCGTACTAAAATGGAACATCATATCCAAAACTGAACACCCTTTCCAGTTGTCCTGTCAGCCCACTGAGTTTCCTTCTGAGGCACAGCACTGCTGACATTGTTTGGCAGTTTATGAACTGAGCTGTTGAATTGCACTGAGCAGTCCTGAGTCCTGGGCACGAGAATTCTTCAATCTACAATATCGACTTTTCAAGCCTGCAGCTGCTTTTCTTGTCAGTGGAGCCTTTCACAGGTTATGACAGCAACTGATTGCTGTCACCCCAAGTCACTAAGTTTGTCTCCTTTTGCCTTCCTTCATCTCCAACTTCTCTTTCCCAGACTAAGCAGAACATTTTTTTCATTTCCTCAGCAGATACTCTTTTCTAAGGTCTGCTAGGTGTCCTCCTCCGCATTTGTTTGCAGCATTTCTGGACACATCATGCCACTCATGGCCCTAACAGAATGGAACAAGGTATGTACCTGAAAAAACAGTACTCTCCTAGAATTTCTCTAACTACTTGCCTTTTCTTTTTTAACAGCGCCTTATTAGGTATTTGATTCTCTCTGTTTTCTGAATAGAGTTCAGCTGCACTCTGGTGGCTGTATCTTAGGATTTCAGGCATTTCAGAGTTGCCTAAGCTCTCTATTTCCACCTACTCAAAGTAACACAATTCGCTAGCAATGGAAACTATTCTTCTTCAGGTACACACATTTTTTTTCCATCCAGGAAAATAATTGCTGAGGGTTGAGTTCAGAAAGAGTACGCAGAAAACTTTTTTGTGAAATTGGATTTGAAGCCAATATCTCGGACACAGGTTTCTTTAAACCACGTGTTTCGGATGCAGGTAGGTTGGTTAGCATCTACCTCGACAGCTAGTCCCATCCAAGTGCCATATATATAACCCAAGTATCAAATCTGTACAGTGACAGCAGTTCGGCGTCTGTCCCTATTCTTGAGGTCTGGTGAGTGTTTGGTGTCCGCCTGTGCCTCAGGCAGCAGGTGGTGAGGGAGGCTCACAGTTCCTCTCCTACAACAGAGCTTTTTTCAGTCGGCAAAGACTCAGCTTTGGATCTTGTATTACCGCACAGCCATTGCAAAGTCAAGGTTAACACTTGACTACAAGAATTAAGAAAATAATGGATTTGAGGAGTAGAAAGTGTGGCTCAGTAATTATTAAAGACAGCAGGGAATATACAACAATACTGTGGTGATTTTGAAGGGTATAAAAATGAAAGCATTTTCCCCCAAGTGTCACAGATAGGTACACAGCTTGGAAATAAGGCATGTGATGTTAAAAGAGGACAGAAAGGCTGGTAATGGTAAATATTGCCAGACTAAAAGGAAGAAAGTACCTGAGCCTTTTAAAAACAAAACTGGGCAGGGCGAAAGAAAAACACGTCCTAAAGAGCCACTTTGCTTTGGGACTGAGATGAACATGAAGACTAAATTCTTATGAAGTGTGAACTTTTTTTGCTTCGCTCTAGGAAAAATGACACGTAAACTGAGTTATTCTAGAAAAAGAAGCCATTCTGCAAGCTGTTCAAAGTCAGCCCTTGACTCCACTTAAAACAGGGTGCTGTGGGACAGAACACCAGGAAGAGGTGAGAGAAAAGGGAAGATATGGAGGCTCTTTGAAGGCAGCAGAATGCGGGCAGCGTGAATTTCCCTCCTGTGGTGCCTGAAATGGTTAGACTCTCCCATTTTCAAAGATCAGCCACCAGGCCATCGCTACATCTGAAAGAACTGAACCATTGGCAGCTGTTATTTGAAGAGACATATTTTTTTATGTGAAGGTTGTATCACTGCAGTCATCAACTATAAAAGACCTGATTCTTTAGAAAGAGGGGAAAAGAGGTCACCGCGCAAAAGGCATGCACGTGGTAATAGTTGTAATGTCAATGTTTCTCAGCATTTGAAAATCGAAGAGCTTAAAATCCACTTCATGAAAGATTGCCAGCTGAAGTATATAACAAATTATATTATGGAAGAGATGTATCTTGTGCTGCCTACTTACGGTGTCTGCACTTGTTGCAATATAAGGTTGAGCTCCTGAGATCCAAAGCATGTGATCGGTCCCAGCAGACAGGATTGTCACCGCTGAAATGTATTTAGTTATCAACTAAATTCCTGCCTGTAGCCTGTCAAAGTTGACATTCTTCCCCAGGAGCTCTCTGTGCCCTGTCTGTTGGCTGCAGTTCCTTTAACTACCCTAGTGCGACCCTGCAGGCGTTCTGTCTTCCTCCATAAAAAGTACATGTGGTTGCTTCCCAGACATCCCCCCTTACACTCCTACCCAAGTCTGGCTAGAGATTCCGGCATGTGGGCTTGCACAAGTGTGGACAGTCAACGTTTTTCCCCCCTGAGGGGGCTCTCAGGGGATCCTGAGGGGGGGATCAGGGTGAGCGGGGCTCCCCAGGTGATGGGGGGGGGGTCCCCGGATGATGGGGGGTTCCGCTACTTCCCGGCGATGAGGGGGTTCCAGAGGACGACGATGACGGAGTCACCTCGCAGGAACATCTTGGAGACGCAGCAATCTTTGGTGACAGGCTGGGAGTTTTTCTTCCCTTTCCCGCTCTTGGGCACCTCCGTCCACATCTCATTCACGTTCTGCAGCACCGTGTTACAGTGCCTGGGGGGGACACAGAAATATTTGTGGGGGCCCCCCAAGAAGTAGGCTGCGGGGGGCGGGGGTTGAGCCTCTCCTGAAGGGCTGGGGACAGGGGGAGGTTTGTGAGGGTCCCTGAGGGGGATCAAGTGGGGACTCCAACAGCACTGGAGGGACATGGGGGCACCCCAAAAGGGACCCAGCAGGACCCCCAGGGAGTTTGGAGACCCCAGGGGCAGTGGGGAGGCCGGGAGAGAACATGTGGGATCATGAGGACACTGGGTCACAGCAGGGCAGGAGATGGGGGACCCCAGGGGGACTTTGGGGGACCCTGCAGGACACTGTGGACCTTGGGGGGGTCTTTAGGGTGACTGATGGGGAAATTGGGGAGGCATGGGGGGACCCAGGGGGACCCCAGAGGACACTCACTTTGGGGGTGACTCAGGAGGATACTGGACACCCTGGAGATCCCAGAGAGCATTTTGGAGAGCCTGGGGTGACTCAGAGGGACATTGGGGACCATGGGGGGACATTGGGGTGACCTAGGGGGACACTGGGGACTGTGGGAGGACACTGGGGTGACTCAGGGGGACACTGGGGACTGTGGAGTGACCCAGGGGGGCATTGGGGACCGTGGAGTGACCCAAGGGGGCATTGGGGACAGTGGGGGGACCCTGGGGTGACCTAGGGGGACTCTGGGGGGACCCTTGGGGACCCTGGGGTGACCCAGCAGGCCATTGGAATGGAAGGATGCAAAGGCATGGAAGGATGCAAAGGCATTCCCAGGAGGAATGGAAGGATGCAAAGGCAAGGACTAGCAGGAGGAAGAGACTTCCCCCGAAGCCTGAGGTGCCCTTGCAGAACCACTTCAGTCCTCTGTAGTCTGAGGAAGAAAGACCCGCCGCATCAGGAGAGACGTTGGAGCCCAGTGAGGTAGCCCAGCGTGCCCCCCTGTATAAAGACCAGTGCTACCAAGAAAAAGCGATGGGTGATAGTGGGAGGTGACTCTACTGAGAGGCACAGAGGCACCCATCTGCTGACCTGATGCACTCTCTAGAGAGGTGTGCTGCCTACCGGGGGCTCGCATCAGGGACGGCACGGAGAGACTGCCGAGCCTAGTACAGCCCTCAGACTATTCCCCGCTGCTGCTGCTTCACGTGGGCACCAGTGATACAGCTAAGAGCAGTCTGAGACGTATCAAGGAGGACTAGAGAGCCCTGGGAGCAGTGGTAAAGGACTCTGGGGCCCAGGTAGTTTTCTCATCGATCCTCCCGGTCAAAGGGAAGGGGACTAAAAGGGACAGTCTAATTAGGCAAATCAACACATAGCTACAGGGCTGGTGCCACAGCCAGGGGTTTGGCTACTTAGACCGCGGGACTCGTTTTGAGAAACCTGGTCTTCTGGCAGCCGACGGGGTCCATCTATCAGAGAAGGGGAAGACCATCTTGGGTCATAGGCTAGCCAAGCTGGTAAAGAGGGCTTTAAACTAGATTTGCCGGGGAGGGGAACTTCAGTCCCTCCCAATTCAGCCAGTCCAATGCCAGAACCAGCACTAGGTGCCCAGAGCCTGAAGAAGGATGGCAAGTCAGCAGGAGAGCGCCGGAAGAGCTGCGGAAAGGAATTTCAGGCAGCGAGGCAGCTTCGTCAGGGGGCCCAACTGAAATGCTTCTATGCAAACTGCACGGAGCATGGGGAACAAGCAAGAGGAGCTCGAGACGTGCGCATGCCTGCAAGGCTACGACCTTATTGGCATCAGGGAGACATGGTGGGATGACTCTGATGACCGGAGCATTGGAATGGAGGGATACAGGCTTTTTAGGAAGGACAGGCAGGGGAGACGAGGAGGGGGGGTTGGCAAATCATGCCTGACAAATTTGGTGACCTTCTCCGACGGGGTTACAGCACTGGTGGATAGGGGAAGAATGTCTGATGTCATCTACCTGGACTTGTACAAAGCATTTGACGCCGTCCTGCATGACATCCTTGTCTCTAAATTGGAGAGTCATGGGCTTGATGGATGGAGCACTCGGTGGATAAAGAACTGGCTGGATGGTTGAGCTCAAAGTGTTACGGTCAACAGCTTGATATCCCAGTGGACACCAGTGACAAGTGGCGTTCCTCAGGGGTCGGTACTGGGACCGCTTCCTGTTTAACACCTTTGTTGGCGACATGGACAGTGGGATTGAGTGCGCCCTTAGCAAGTTTGGGGACGACACTGAGCTGGGTGGTGCGGTCGATACGCTGCAGGGAAGGGATGCCATCCAGAGGGACCTTGACAGGCTTGAGAGGTGGGCCCATGCAAACCGCATGAAGTTCAACAAGGCCAAGTGCAAGGTCCTGCACGTGGGTCGGGGCAATCCCAAGTACAAATAGAGGCTGGGTGGAGAAGGGATTGAGAGCAGTCCTGAGGAGAAGGCCTTGGGGGTGATGGGTGACGAGAAGCTCACCATGAGCCGCCAATGTGCGCTCACAGCCCAGAAGGCCAAAGGGTGTCCTGGGCTGCATCCCCAGTAGCGTGGCCAGCAGGGCGAGGGAGGGGATTCTGCCCCTCTGCTCCACTCTTGTGAGACCCCCCTGCAGTGCTGCTTCCAGCTCTGGGGCCCCAACAGAAGAAGGACATGGAGCTGTTGGAGTGAGTCCAGAGGAGGCCACGGAGATGCTCAGAGGGCTGGAGCTCCTCTGCTCTGGAGACAGGCTGAGAGAGTTGCGGCTGTTCAGCCTGGAGAAGACAAGGCTCCGGTGAGACCTTCTAGAACCTTCCAGCACCTGGAGGGGCTACAGGAAAGCTGGAGAGGGACTTTTGACAAGGACATGGAGTGACAGGATGAGGGGCAACGGTTCTAAATTGAAAGAGGAGAGATTGAGATGAGATATTAGGAGGAAATTCTTTGCTGTGAGGGTGGTGAGACCCTGACCCAGGTTGCCCAGAGCAGCTGTGGCTGCCCCCTCCCTGGCAGTGTTCAAGGCCAGGTTGGGTGGGGCTTGGAGCAACCTGCTTTAGTGGAAGGTATCCCTGCCCGTGGCAGGGGGGTTGGAACTAGATGGTCCTTAAGGTCCCTTCCAACCCAAACCGCTCTGTGATTCCACAAAGAAAAGACTTCCCTGGGGATGAACAAACGCGGCTTCTGGGGAAGAGGCAATGACAAACAAGCCTGGGGCTGGGGTGTGCTGAGGTGGGGACTGTCCTGCAGGCAGTGGGAGATGCCAGGAGTGACACTGTCTGCTCAACACGCTCAGGGTGCTACACAGCTGAAGGACACCACGCGTTGGGGCTGCTTCTTCCAGCTTTATTAAAATAGAGCCATTTATTTCTGACGAGAGCTGCTCCTCTGCCTGACACAGAGGCAACACCAGCACAGCGCTCGCAGGGTCCAGCGTGATCTTGGCTGCACCTGTGGAGAGCTCAGGGTGCCGATGGTCCGAGCGGCCAAGCAACGGATGGAGAGGTCGCTGTCTTTTCTGAAGGGCTCAAGGGCTGTGACAGAAACAAAGAGAGCTGAGATGACCCCCCGTGTGTGCAGAGACCCCCAGGCATCCCCTCAGCCCATGCCAGCCCCACCACCTCTCCCTGGCCAGGAGAGAGCTGCTGCACAGCAATGCCCCAAATACCCCTGCCACGTTCCCCTGCCCCTGAAGTGTTTCCCTGGAGCAGGGCAAGGCACGGCAGCACCCTGCCCACGCTCTGTCCCCTGCCCCACCAGCCCCACCAACCCCGGCCAGCACAGCACTGCCCCGACTCACTGCTGATGATGTCAGACAGATTCTCCTGGTTTTGGAGCCTCACATGTAACGCGGCAAGCCCTAGGCACAGAGCGTCGTCAGCCCCCCTGCTCCCCAGCGCGCTCCCCACAGCACAGCCCCCCAGCTGCACGCCCTCTTCCCCCCCATCAGGGCTGACCCCAGGGAAGGCCAGTAGCCACGGTGACCACCAAGGGGCTCTGGCAGCCCCAGGGCTGCTCCTCGCTGCCAGAACAGCATCAGGGACTGGGGCCAGGCTGCCAAAGGAGGGACCGTGGGAGCGGTGGCTCACCGATGAACCTGGCGGCCGCCTGTCGCAAGGTGGCCTGAGCGTTCTCCAGGTACGGCAGGCTCTGCTCCAGGTATTCTTCAGCTCTGCCCATGCCCTGCATCAGCTGGAGAGAGCACAAGGGTATGGGCATGGCACCGTCCCCCCACTAGCTGGCCGAGCAGTCCCTCCTCCCAGCACCCCCCATGACCCTTCCCCCCCAGGCCATTCCCGTCTCCCAGCCAGGAGCCCTGTGGGACTGAGGTTGAGAGAGAGCCACAGGCAGAGGGGTCGCAGGGGTGCTGACACCCCTCCATCACACTGCATGGCCCGCATGGGCCGGGGTCTCCAGGCCCTGGGGCTTGTCCTCACCAAGCACTCTCCAATCCTCCATGCCTGCTCCTTCCGCAACAGTTTCTTGAGTTGTTTCCACTGGAGCAGCTTTGCTGCAGTAAGGAGGGCTTCCCTGGAGGCCTGCAGGACAGCAGAAGGTGGGAGGTAGCACCACAGCCTGGAGAAGGAGACCTGGCGTTCCCCTCCTTTGGCTTTGTTCATGGAGTGATCCTGCCCTTAGGAAGCTGGGACATGCTGTGGGCCTAACATAGAATCATAGAATCACAGAATCCGTTTGGTTGGAAAGATCTTTAAGATCCTCGACTCCAACCATCAACCCAACACTGCCAAGGCCACCACTAAACCATGTCTCTCAGCACCACATCTACATGGCTTTTAAATCCCTCCAGGGATGGTGACTTCACCACTGCCCTGGGCAGCCTGTTCTAGTGCTTGACAACCCTTTCCATGAAGACATTGTTCCTGATGTCCAATCTAAACCTCCCCTGGTGCAACTTGAGGCCTTTTCCTCTTGTCCTATCGCTTGTTACCTTGGAGAAGAGACTGATCCTCACCTCGCTACACCCTCCTTTCAGGTAGTTGTAGAGAGCGAAGAAGGTCTCCCCTCGGCCTCCTTTTCTCCAGACTAAACACCCCCAGGTCCCTCAGCCACGCCTCATCAGACTTGTTCTCCAGACCCTTCACCTGATTCAATGCCCTTCTCTGGACTATTCTTTGGACATCTGGGGGTCTCTTGGGCACAGCCCTGGGGGACAGGGATTGAGGCTCAAAGCCCTGGCCTCCAACACCCGAGAAGCCTGTAGGGACGCACATGGTCAGGCCTCGGTGGCCACGGGCTGCTGCTGAGCCCTGCTTGGACCAGGGTAGGGCACGTGCTGGAAATGTCCATGGCAGCTTCTCTGCCTCTGCTCGCACTGGTTCTGCAGGGACCCCTCCTCCGAACTGCGCTGGAGGAGGGCTGCCAGCTGCCACCAGCCCTCGCCCCTGATGCCCAAGCCACCCGTGTGGTGTCAGGACGCCCTTCCCCGTGTCACTGGCCAGCTTTGAAATCTGTACCTTGGCCACGCTGCGGGTCTGGTCGCTCATGTGAAAGAAGAGCGGGAGCAGGCCCCTTCGCACTTGCTTCTTCATCTTCTTCTTTTCACTCCCCTCCACTGACCCCACCACGTCTCTGAAGAGGCCCATGGAGAGGTCTCGCAGCTGGCTGGACTCCTGGTAGGAAGGAGGAAAGGTGGACTTGAGAAACAGCAACTCCCTGCCCATGATGAGCAGGGGCATCATCGTGGCTAATGTGAGGGGAGATGCTCCAGGCTCAGATGTGCAGCAGGGAGAAGCCGTGCTGGGCACCAAAGCCATCCCATGAGAGCCCTGGGGAGCAGACCCTGCACCGATGCTGCTCGCAGGACTGGGCTGAAGGGCAGCGTGTCCTCTCCCAGTGCCCATCTGCGGGGCTCAGGCTCCCGCATCAGCCTTACGTTGTCAAAGAGTGGCAGGAGCTCCTCCACCAGCTGCACAGCAACAGCGCTGGCCTCCTTCCTCTCCAGGTGACCCATGATGTTTTGGATGACCACCAGGACCATCATCTTGATATCGGTGTCACCACTGTGGAGCACCTTCGTGAGGAGTGGCAGGTCCATCAGCATTTCTCTCGCCTGTATGAAAGACAGAGTTTAATTTTTGCAACGACCTCCGTACCTGCAAAGCTCCCCAGGCAGCCCCCAAGCCCCACCGTGGCAGGGAGGGCGTTTGGGGCAGTCACCCCACCACCTGGATCCCAGCCAAGGCCAAGGCACCGCCTTACCCCCTGCCCCATGGCTCCCCTTGACAACACCCTGCTCACCATGTAAGGTGACAGCACGATGAGGCCTTTGAAGAACAGGGAGACTGTCACCAGGGTCGGATGCCTCTGAGCTCTCTCATGGGACTCGCCACCAAAATCCTCTGCCTGAAGCTCCCTGGAGGCCGTCAGCTGAAGCAAACACAGCAGTGAGATACTGGCAGAGCCTGCAGGGCTCATGGAGAATGACCAAGGCCTCTTCTAGTAACTCACAGCCAAGTGTGCTGAGGTGATCAGGCTGCATGACTGGAGTTGGCTGAAGAGCTCCTTCAAAACGTTCTCCAACGTCTTGGGCACGGAGAACATCACCTTCCACATGGCCAGGGCAGTGCTGCAATCGGAGCGCTCTGTCAGCAGGGCTGCCTCGGCCACAGCAGCATGGCCTGGGACAGCCCTGCAGGACGCAGAGCCTGCCCCTCGGTCGGGATGCCCTGGGCAGCAGGAGAGGGCTGAGGTGGTGCTCCCCGTGGGGCTGGGAGGAGCGTGGTGGCGGGGCTGTGCGTTGGCTTTGGCTGGAAAGCGTGGTGGGAAGGAGGACCCTGCTCCTCGCGGGTGTCCTGCGGTATTTCTTGGGTCTGGCAATCCCCCTCCCCACAGGGAACAAGCCCTCATGGCTTTTGGGGCCAGTACCTGTCTCCTGGTGGCGCGATCTTCAACAGGCTGGTGACCACTTGCATGGGGTAATGGTCAGTCAGCAGGAGAAGCAGCGACCCCATGCTCTGCTGGGCTGGTGCCCTGATGATGTCTTCCAGGGTTTTGTGGATGCAGCCCATGATCTTTGGCACCTGGAGGGGACACGGGTGAGGATGGTGCTGCCCTGGAGTGCAGCCATTTCCTCAGCTGCCCTTCCCATCCCTCTCTGCTGCCTTCAGGTAGCTTCAGGTGCCCGAGACACCTGGGTTGGGAGGGAGGGGAGGAGGGAGGAACAGGGCAGTCCAGCCACAGGCCACTTACATCCCTCAGCCAGAAGGACGGGTCTCTCATGTACACATTCATGATCCTTATTACTGCAACCTTCTCAAAGATGCTGGAGTCTCTCAGCGCCTCAATGGTCACAAGGACCATGTCCGTCCTCTCAGAAGGTTTGAGGTAACTTGGAAACTTCTATGGGAGGAAGGAAGGGAGAGAAGACATGTCACACCGGTGCCCTCACGGTGCTGCTTAGCTGGGCAGTGCGAGCAGCCCTGGCGAGAGATGCCCGGCAGTGCTGGCGGCAGTGCCCGCAGGAGAGCTGGCAGCAGGGGCTGCCATCACTGCACGAGGGAGGATGAGAAGAGAGGGGCCCCAGGGTGAGGGAGGGAGGTTGGTCTCATGGGCACCGAGTGCTGGTGTACAGCGAACCAGGGCTTGCTGGTGGCCAGGAGGGCTGGAGCTGCTGCTGGGACACTGGAGCGCAGCCCTCGCATGGTCCCCTGCTCGGGCACAGCAGGAACCCTCTCACCAGGGACAGCCAGGCCACGCCAGCATCACTGATTATGGATGCCTTTGCTCACACAAGTGCCCTGCTGATGCCAGGGAGAAGAGTCCCAGCAAGGGGGGAGCTCATTACCAGGGCTCTGTTGCAGCGAAAATTCAGAAACCAGAGGGTGTCAGGATCCCAGTGCAGCTGTTCTGCTTCATCCTTTGGCATTGACGTCCCTAAAGAGCGGAGGAAGCACAGAAGAGGCAGTAAGACACGGCAGCTCTGCCAGCAAGCTTACCAAAGCGCCCCGAGATCTGCTTGCAAGAAGGCAGGACATAAGCTGTCAAGGAGATTTCTGGAGGGCAACAGGAATAGCTCCTTGCTGCAAGCACCGGAGGGGCCAGGCGGGGTGATGCACAGATGGATCTGCTCTTCACTAAGAGGGGAGACGTGGCTTTGGGACATGGTAATCAATGGTAGCTTTGGCTGTGGGATCCACATATCGTCGGGGTTCAAGATGCTGAAAGGAGGGAGGAAGGAGAGCAGCAGAGAAAAGATCCTGGACTTCAGGAGAGCACTGAGCTTCTGCAGCAAAATGACAGCTGGGCTGCTACGGCAAGCAGCTCTGAGGGCCAAAGGAGGCCAGGAAGACAAGCAGAACAATCAGGAGATGGCTGTTTGCAGAGGGATGAAGCTCACCACAACTTCTCTTACTTTTTCGCATCTCGATGAAACTGTCAAGGAAAATTAGAGTATCCAAAGCTGGACAGCATATCGTTTTGTTGGAATACGCGAAAATGAGGAGACGTCCCAGCAGCTGCCCCAGGACTGGGATCTGGATGTCTCCATAGCAGATGGGAGCGTCGTCGTCTTGTCCACAGTGCTGCCAGGCCTGGGTGAGGGAGGCAGAAGAGCAGAAGGGTTGAGGGCAGGCAGCTGGGGCCAAAGCCCTGAAGCCAAGAGCAGCTGCAGGCTGCTCTGGTGTGCAGGGAGGGGGAGATGGCCTGGCTGGAGGGTGCCTGGCTCCTTACCTCCAGTGTGGGATTATCGGCCAGCAAAGCACTCAGCCTCTCAATCCTGCGCAGGGCTCTCACCCGCACATCCTCCCTCTCACAGTCAGTGACGTTGATCAGTAGCTGGGAAGAGAGAAGCTGCTGGTGTGCCCCGGGAGCAGACACCCGCTCCAGCAGAAGCAGCACTGCTCAGCTCCTGGGCTGGACTCGCACAGGCCATCAAGGCTTCCTCTCGTCTTGAGCAAAGCCTGTAGTGGGGTTCCTGTCCCTAAGGTCCCTCTCGGGCTCAGGAGAAATCCCCCGGGCCAACCCTGTGGCCAGGCAGGAAGGCAGATGCCACCCCCTGTAGCCGTTGTGCTCCAGAAGAGCCTGGTGGGAAGGCCCTGGTTCCCCAAGGGAGGTGGGCAGCCTCCCTGCTGTATGCTGTCTCTGCATGGCCCTGGGGTGGGGACCACGCACTCAGGAGTGGACAATCCCTTCCCTGCAGGGTGAGCAACAGCCTCACTCAGTGAATATGGCAGACCTGGAACATAATCTGCAGCTCCTCGCTGACTCTGGAGGGATGACAGTTGAGCACCATCATTTGGAGCATGATGTCCATGTCTACATCTGTCATGGTCTACAAGGAGGACAAAGAGTTGTGGCAGTGTTTCCTGCTGTTCCTCCCACTCCCACAAGACTGATCTGAACTCCCAGATCCAAGGGAGGACTCCCGCGCTGCCTCGTGGTGTCTGGGAGAGACCCAGGGGCAGACAATCTGTTGCGTGCAGAGCAGCCTGCAGCCCTGGCCATGGCCAGGCCCACGGGAAGTGGAGAGAGGGATGAGGGTGGGAAAGCAAAGCCGAGACCCTGCCCTGCCTTGGATCTCTGGTGATACAGCAGCACGGGGTGGCCAGGGAGCAGCCCAGAGGGACGGGGGACTCCTGTAGCTCAGCCAGCACTTACCTTGCTGTAGAAGTTTCTGTCCACGTACTGCATTTGTGCTTCTGGAGCCAGCAAGAAGACACTCGAGAAGAAGGCTTCTAGGAGGCTTTTCACCTTGCCCTCCAGCGCCTTCTCCACCGAGCTGCAAAGAGAGAGAGGGGCCAGTTGGCCACTGGTGCTGGGAGCAGTGCCCCGAGGCCTCGTGCAGTTGGATGTGGAGCTGTGGGGCAGGGGTCTCCAGGAGGGATGGGCAGGTACCTCAAGGCAGCGATGGCAAGCATGGCTTGCTCCTGTAATGCCGTGCACAGTTGGTGCTTGGGCTCCTCTTCCAGCAGCACCTGCAGAGCACAACTGGGATGGGACCTGGCAGCTGCCAGCACCCACTGCCACCAGACCCTCGCCCTGCCCAAGCCCTGTTCTCACAGGGTGCTGGGGAGCCTTGCCCCCATTGCCCAGAGCTGTTGGGTGTCCCCTCACCTTGATATTTTCTGCCAGCTCGTATCCATGGCAGAAGACATCCAGGCCTTCTGACAAGCCAGAGCGCTTTGCAGTTCTGCACAGTTTGTAGATGCTCTCAAGAAACTTTTTCTTCTGGCCCTCCCCCTGACAGCCCTGGGGACAGAGAGACAAACAGGGAGTGTGAGAGGGGGGACGCACGGCCAGCGGGACCGGAGCACTGGGGGTGCAGTGCCATGTGGGAGAAGCTGCTCTGCCCAGCCAGCACACCTCCAGCAGCCCGGCAGCAGGCAGCAGAGGCCGGCACAGCCGCGCTCGACATGGCCACGGTTACCTTTTCTGGGCTGTGGACGAAGGCCACGATGAAGTCCACGGCTTCTCGCTCCTCTCTGTACACTGGCAACCAGCTGGCATCTACCAAAGGGGGAGAGCAGGGAGGGCTGTAGAGAGGGTCCGGTGGCAGGAGAGCAGAGGAAGGAGCCCTGCCCTCCGTCCAGCCCCGTGCCCGCTGCCCTGGTACAGCCTTCTCATGCGTGTCAGGGCTGGAGGGTGCCCGGCAGACGGGCTGTGATGCTGGAGCATGGCGCAAAGGGGAAAGCCCATCGTGCACCGGGCTGAGGAACTCGGTCGCGGACGGGCAGGAAAGGTCCCCATCCCCCAGCGTCGCTGCCCCGGCCAGCCCAGCTGCCTCGCGCTGCCTGTGCCCTGAAGCAGGAGCCGGGTCCCCTCTGCTCCCTTCCTCCTTGGGAGAGGCTGTGCTGGGGCCACCTGCCAGCCCTAAGCAGCCCTGGCATTCAGGCAGCATCACGCACACCACCCACGCGGGACCCCCGCTGCCATCGAGCTGGGGAAACGTGACCCTGGCATCGAGCAGAGTGCGCTCGCTGGCCCCAGCCCTGCCCAGACCAACGGGGCCCCTCACTCACCAATCTGCAGTGGCTGCACCATGGTCACCTCGTAGGGCTTTGATGGAGGGCTGCTCTCCTGGGAAGCCCTGTCCTTCTCCCAGGCCACCCTGGGGCGTCTGGGGAGTGTCCTCTCCATCCCGCTGGATGGAGAAGAAGGCTGCTCTTGGGGGCTCCTTGGCAGCTCCTTGTTCCTGCCCTCTCTCTCTGCCATCCTGCTGGAGGGAGTTAAGGGGTAGCAGTAGGGAAGGGGGAATCTGTGGCAAAATGCCTCGGCTCTGGGGGGCTGCCGGGGGCGGCGGGGAAAGACGTGGGCTGCGCTCGGGGGCTCCTCACCAGCTCCTCGTTCCTGGCCTGTCCCGTCGCCGTCCTGCCAGACACTGCGGGCTGGGGGCCGCAGCCGTGCTGACCACGTGCAGCGCCGGGGGGTGTCACCAAGTGAGGTCACAAAGGGCCCCATTGTGGGGCCCTGGGGTGGGGGAGGGGCGGTCCCTGAACTTGCTCCTCCCCCCAGGCACCTGCTACTCCCTGTTGTTGCTGACCCAGGTCTCGAGGAACAAGAAGAACTAAGGGGGGGCCCAGACACACCCCCCCTGCCAATAAAAGGCTCTAGTGATGATGGTGGCCTCGTTGGGGACACTTGGGGACACGGGAGGGTGGCACTTGGGGACACACACAGAGGGACAAGGCAAAGACTGAAACAACAAATGGGTTTTATTAGGGGGAGCTGGCTGGGGGGGGGGGTCAGTGCTGTGGGGGGTGGTCCCCAAGTGCCCCCAAGTGCCCCCAAGTGCCCCCTCCCCCACGGCAGGACCAGGCCCCCCAGGGGAATAAATAGTTTTGGGGTTAAAGGCACCAGGAATGGGACTGCCCCTGGGGGTTGGGGACAGGGACAGGGCTGGGGACAGAGATGGGGACAGGGGAGGGCACACGGATGGGGACAAGAACAGTGACAAGGTGGGGACAAGTTTGGAATGGGGACAAGGATGGGATGGGGACAAGAACAGGGACGGGGACAAGAACAGGATGGGGACAAAACAGGGACAGGTCTGGGGCCAAGAGGGGACATCAGGGTGGCAGAGGGTCCCCCCCAGGCGTGGCAGTGCGGGTGGCCAGGAGGAGCTGGAGAGGCGGGGGGGGGGGTCAGTGTCCCCGTCACTGTCCCGGTCGGTGTCACTGTCCCCGTGTGGCCGCAGCACCCGGTTGCGCAGGCGGCTGACGAGCCGGGGGAAACTGGAGGGGACCAGTATAACCCAGTACGTACCAGTATGGGCGGTGCTGGGTGGGACTGAGGCTGCGCCAGATCCGGGCCAGCTCCCGCGTGGCCTCCGTGGGGGTCAGGCCCGGGTGGGTGCTGTCACGTCACTGTCACCGTGCTGTCACCTCCCTGGGACACCCCCTCCCAGGGCTTGTGTCCCACCGCTGCTGTCCCCATCCCCCTTGGGGGACCTCATTTTCCCCATCTCCCCCTCATGTCCCCATATCCCTGTGTCCCTATGTACCCCTCGGTGTCCCATGTCCGCCCAACCCCATCCCCCCCTGTCCCCCTCCCTGTCCCCCAGTGTCCCTGTATACCCCAATGTCCCCAGCGTCCCCATGTCCCCCCATGTCTCCAATGTCCCCATATACCCTCTGTGCCCCCATGTCCCCTGTCCCAACCTGAGGAGGGGTCCCCGCAGGAGGCGGCAGAACATGATGAACCCATTGACACATTTCTTCTTGTGCCGGGGGGGCCCTCGCTGTCCCCTCGCTGTCCCCTCCGGCCCCCCGGCCCCCCTGGGGGACAGTGCGCTGCCACCGGCTGCTGCCACCTGCGGGGACAGGGAGTGACACTGGAAGTGAGTGTGACGCCAGAGGGGTGGTGACACCTGGGGGGGTGACACCAAGGGTGGGGGTGTCACGTGGGGGGAGGGTTGTGACACATTGGGGGCGAGTGTGACACGGAGGGAGTGGTGACACGGGAGTGGGGGTGACGCCGAGGGGGGAGTGACACCTGAGGGGGGGTGTGTGACACCTGGGGGGTTTGACACCTGGGTGGGGGGTGACACTAATGGAGGGGTGGCACTTGGGGTGGGGGTGACACCGAGCGGGCGGGTGACACCAAGGAGGGGTGACACCAAGGAGGGGGTGACAGAAGGGGTGTGACACCAAGGGGAGCGTGACACTTGCAGTGCAGGGGTGACACCAGGGGGATGGGCCAGTACCCACCTGCGGACTGAGACACACGTCATTGACGAAATCTGGGGGGGGGACACAGACCCCAGTGGCACTGCGGGGGAGGCTGCCGGTCCCCACCTCTGGGCTGAGATACACCTCTGGGAAGAGCTCTGGGGGGGGACACCCCACGGTGACACTGGGGGACACACACACAGAGACATTGTCACCCCCCTCATGCCCCCCCCCCCGCCCCCACCTCTGATCACCTCCTCGGGGGGGCCGGGGGGGGGTGGGGACACCAGCAGGGAGGGGCTGAGCCCCAAGAACCCGCCGCGGGGGGGGGAGCTGGGGGACACAGGGAGCCCCTCAGCCCCGCCCAGTGCCTCCCAGTCCGGCCCAGTAGGGCACAGCCAGGGGCTCTCAGCCTCCCCCAGCTCCTCCTCCTCATCCTCATAGTGAACCAGCTGCTGCCTGGGGGGGAAAGGGGGGGGGGGGTCAGCACCTTGGGGTGCAGCCGCCCCACAAATTCCCCCCCCCAATGTCACCTACCCCTCTGTGTCCCCATCGCTTGGTCCGGCCACAGCGGTGTCACCGTAATCAGGGGGGTCTGCAGGGATGGGGGGGATCAGTGTGGGGGGGTGTGTCCTCAATTTAGGGCCGCTCCCCAGTTGCGGGCGTCCCCAATTAGGGGGAGTCCCAGTTTAGGGGGGACGTCCCCAATTTCGGGGGTGATCTCCAGTTTGGGGAGGGGTCTCTGGTTTGGTGGGTGTCCCAAATTTGAGGAGGGGACTCCAGTTTAGGGGGGTCCCAGTTTGTGGGGGGTGTCCACAGTTTGAGGGTTCCCCAGTTTGGGGGGGGGGGGTCCCAGTTTGGGGAGGGTTCCTAGTTTGGGGGGGGGTCCAGTTTGTGGGGGGTGTCTACAGTTTGGGGGGGTTCCCAAATTTGAGGTGGGGTCCTCAGTTTGGGGGGGAGGGGAAGGGTCCCCACAGCTTGGGGGGGTTGTCTCCAATTTCGGGGGGGGTCACCAGTTTGGGGGGGGCGCCCTAAATGGAGAGAAGGGCTGAGGGGAGACTTGAAGTGGAGAAAGGGGGCAATGGGGTAAGGCGGGGTCCGTCGGGGGTCTCAAAATTCTGGGGGGGGGTCAGGGAGTGGGTGGTGTCCGCGGTAGGGGGGGGGGTCCTGCTTACCTGCCCTCCCCTGCAGGACGCTCACGGCCCTCTGAAGGTACAGGATGTAGCCCAGGACATTGCTGAGCACCTGCATCTGAGGGGGGGTATGGGGGGTGTGGGGGTGCACCCCCCCAGGCCCCCCACTAGACCCCCCAGCACCCACATGCCCCCCTTTCTTTCCCCCCCAGGCCCCCCTCCCCAGCACCCCAACCCCCTCCAGCCCCCCCCCGACCACCCCACAAATTCAGGGTGTGCCCCCCCCCATACCTGGGTGCGGTGCCCCCCCCACCCAGGGGGCCACGGCACAAGCTTGGCCAGTTCCCCCACAAGCGAGCGCCAGTCCTGGCGGCGGGGCCTGGGGGGCGACATCGGGCAAGGGGTGACAATCGTGGGAGGGTGACATCGGGGGGGGTGACACATAGATATGGGGGGGTGACATGAGGGCGACAGTGACATGGGGGAGGGAACATATAGCTATGTTGGGGGTGACATGAGGGGTACACTGGGGGGGGGCACCAGGGGATGTGGGGGATGTCAGAAGGGACACCGCGGGGGGGGGACACTGGGGGGAGGGGTGACAGTCGACAGGACATGGGGGGGGGGGGAGTGGGTGGGTGTGTGTGTGTGTCCCCTTACCGGTGTCTTTTGGGCGGCTTCGGGCCCCGGGTGCTGTGCCCTGGCTGTTGATTCTGGGGTGGGGGGACAAGTGCTGGGGGGGGGTCCTAGCCCCGGGGGTGTCCCAGGCCTGTGTTGTGGAGGGTGTCAGCCCCGGGGGAGACGTCCCAGGCATGTGGGGAGGGGAGTCCTAGGCCCGGGGGGGGTCCCAGGCCCTGGGCTGGGTGCCAGGCCTCAGGGGTGGGTCCCAGTCCCTGAGGGGTCCCAGGCTCAGGGGGGGTCCCAGGCCTTGGGAGAGTCCCAGGCTCCGGGGGGGTCCAAGGCCTGTGGGAAGGTCCCAGGCCTCAGGGAGGTCCCAGGCCTCGGGCTGGGTTCCTGTCCTCAACGGGGGTCCCAGGCCTCTGGGGGAGTCCCAGGCCCTGGGGTGGGTCTAAGGCCTTTCGGCCCAGGGGGGTTGCCAGGCCAGTGGGAAGGTCCCAGGCCCTGGGCTCGGTCCCAGGCCCCAGGTGGGTGTCCCAGGCCCAGGAGGGTTCCCAGGCCTCGGGGTGGGGTCCCAGGCCTCTGGGGGGGGATCAGACTTTACTACTCGCACTGTGGCCTTTCAGCAGCCCCCAACAGCGAGTGCATCAAAGCTCCACTCCTAGAAACCCCCCGACAGAGACTCCCTGAGCCCAAACAGCCACCTCAGAGCACCAGGAGAATTAACACTGAAATAAGGGACTCGGGGCCATCCCTCTGCAGTGCAAGCTCACAGCCGCAGCATTAACAGACCCCGACTAACAGCGCACCCCCAACCAGACTAACTCTTAACCTCCCGCTGTTAACCCAGCCCCGGAGCGCCCTTGAGAAAGGCTGAAACCTGCCCAAGGACCGAGGCCAACCCTGGGCCCGACTGTTCACCCCAACCAGCCTCCAGCCAGCCAAGCCCTGAGGTGATGCCTGCCCACGGACACCGTGTGTGACGGCCGCGGGGCCCAACCCGGCGCAGGCAGCGCCACCGGTTGTCCCATCAGTCGGGACCGGTGGGAACGGCTGAACGAGGCCTGAACTGTCCCCTGCAGATAACAGTGAAATTGCTCTTCCTGTGCAAAAGCAGGAATGCTCACACGAGACGAGGAGCCCCTGCGGAGCTTAAAAATCAGCGACTGCTACGCATAAATTCCCACTTTGATCGCGTTTTAATTCCGATTAAAATTCACTTTTCGACCGCATTTTAATGCCGATTACAATTTGCATTTTGATCACATTTTAGTTCCGATTAAAATTCTCATTTTAATCGTGTTTTAATTGCGATTAAAATTCCCAGGCCCAGGGGGGTCCCAGGCCCGGGGGGGTCCCAGGCCCAGCCCTTCCCGCGCTGGCCTCTCCCCCGGCTGTTCCCTCGTCAGCGGTGGAGGGGCGGGGCTTAACGCCCGGCAGGTGGCTTAGGGCAGGTGGGCGGGGCCCGTGCCAGCTGCTCTTCCGATTGGACAAGTCTTCCGTGGGGGATGGGGGTGTGGCCTGCGCGGAGCCAACGTTGCAGCAGCGTCAGGGGGGTGTGTCCTCCCAGGGGCGTGGTCTCATGGGGGCGTGGCCAGCGCCGACCCCCCACCCACACCCCCCTCCTCGTTTTCCCGTGCTGGGGCGAAGTGGGGGCGGGGACACCCCTGGCGGGGTGGGTATCGACCCCAGGGGGCAGATCGACCCAGGGGGGGCATATGGACTTGGGGGGGCGAATTGGCCCCGGGGGGCAGGAATTGACCCCAGGGGGAAACTTGAACCCCCGGGGGGGGAGAACCGCCCTGAGGGGGGGAGAATCGACCCCGGTGGGGGGCAGATCAGCCCCGGAGTTTTGGGGGCACAAAGTGTGACACCAGGTAGTAATAAACCAGCTTTGTTACCCTGGGGGGGATGAGCACAGTGTCTTGGGGGTGGGGGAAATACACATGATACCCCCTAATTCTGCCCCCCTGGGGGGGCTCAGCCACCCCCCTCCCCAAAATACCCCCCCAAGTTTCCTCATGTAGGATCCTGGGAGGAGTACAAAAGGGGGGGGGGCCAAGCCAAGGACGCCGACAGTTGTCAGGGGGACCCAGGGGGCAGGGGTGTTGGGGAGTTCCCAGGGGATACTGAGGGGGGGTCCTGGGTGTTGGGGCAGTGGGTCCAGCCCCAGGACGGCACATGCAGATTCAGGGTGACACCGACGGACCCTGGGGTCCCAGTTTGTCCCCCTGAGGCAGCTCTCAGTGGGTGCTGGAGGGGGTGTCCTGGGTGAGGGGGGGGTCCCCGGGTGACGGGGGGGACCCAGGTGACGGGGGGGTCTGCTGCTTCCCGGTGATGAGGGTGTTCCAGAGGACAACGATGACGGAGTCGCAACACACGAACATCTTGGAGATGCAGTGATCTTTGGTGACGGGTTGGGAGTTTTTTCTTCCTCTTCCCTCTCTCGGGCACCTCCGTCCACATCTCCTTCACGTTCTGCAGCACCGTGTCACAGCGCCTGGGGGGGACACAGAAATATTTATGGGGGACACAGAAATATTTGGAGGGGCCCCCCCAGAAGTAGGCGGGGGGGAGGGGCTTGAGCCTCACCTGAACGGTTGGAGATAGAGACAGGAGGTGGAGGAGAGGTTTGGGGGGGCCCTGAGGGGGATCAAGGGGGATCCCGGGAAGATTGTGGGGACCCCAACAGACAATCTCATTTCCTCCACACGGGCCAACGTCTCCGCTGGGGAAAACCGTCTGACAAATGCACAGAACTGCTCGGTGAGGGGCTGGACACATTGTCCCAGATGGAGGACAGACCCCGCTCCCCACCTGCACCGAAAAATGTCTCAGCCATCAGGAGACAGCGTCCCCCTGCAAGACCTACTCGGGAGAGACGTATCACGTCACGAGGCGCCCTGTGGTTTTTCCTGCGCGACCATGGAGAAGACATGAGGAAATGGGATGGAAAACCTACCTCGGCTTTACAGATGTGTAAGTTACAAGGTGAACCGATAAGGAATGAGGCTTCTTCCAGGAGATTTGTTGCTCCAGTTCCCAATGGGCAGCTCTGCAGACAGTGTAGATGGGCCTCGGATCCCTGTCTACCAAACGTGACTAATGGGGATCGAATCTCCGTGAGCTGCTCGAAGCGAGATGTCGATAACGAACACTATGTTCAGGATTCGAGGGGCCCTGCCTGCAGCCAGGGGGAGGAGAGGGACAACCGTGTGTTTTGGACTGTGTGGGGTCGATGGCCCGGCACATCAGAGATGCAGCAGTACAGGGCTTTAGTGGACACTGGTGCACAATGCACCATGACACCGTCAAACTATAAAGGGACAGAATCGATTTCTATCTCTGGCGTGACGGGGGGCTCCCAAGAGCTGACTGTACTGGAAGCTGAAGTGAGTCTGACTGGGCCTGAGTGTCAGATGCACCCTATTGTGACTGGCCCCGATGCCCCATGCATTCTTGGTGTAGATAACCTGAGGAGAGGGTATTTCAAGGACGTGAGGGGGTACCGGTGGGCATTTGGTGTAGCGGCCGTGGAGACGGAAGAAATCAGACAGCTATCTACCCTGCCCGGTCTATCAGAGGACCATTCTATTGTGGGGCTGAGGAGGGTCAAGGAGCAAAAGATGCCTATTGCCACTACAACGGTCCACCGGCGGCAATATCGGACTAATAGAGACTCACTGATCACCATCCACGAGCTGATCCGTCAACTGGAGAACCAAGGAGTGATCATCAAAACGCACTCCCCCTTCAACAGTCCCATATGGCCAGTGCAAAAATGTGGAAGACCATCAGCCTGCAAACAGCTGTGCTTTACTTGGGGAGCAGAGGGTTCGCTTGGGAATGCTGCATTGACAAGAGTTCTTGCTTGCTTTTAAGATAAAGGAGCCGAGACGAGTTCACAGGGCCCTTTGAGGCATGAAAGAAGGAAACATGTGTTGAAGGTCAGTTCTGAACACAGACCTTCAGTGTGGCTCTTCCTGGAATGGGTGATGGGTGCTTAGCGTGTGAATGCTGATGTCATCGTGAACCGCACAGTCCGGCTCCTGCATTGTAGCAGTTAAATAGGGTATTAGAATAACAATAAAGGAGCCTTAGGCCTTTGGGCTTTGGGCCCTTGCATCCCCAATCGCAGAGTCCGTGCATTCTTTTCTGCCCACCGCAAATGGCGCCCGATCAAGGCTGAAGATCAACGAATCAGCGGCGACTCTGATCGAACGATTGTCGAGGGCTAGCATGCGCCGGGACCGGAGAGTCCCCAGGACCAGAGAGTCCCCAGGACCCGCGAGTCCCTCAGGAACTGGTGTGCTCTGTGATCGCAATAAACATGGGACAGGCTAGTTCCCAAGAGCATAAGCTCTACACTGAGGTATTACAGTGTGTATTGCGCGAACAGGGCTACAAGGTCAAATTAGCGAAACTGGTGCAGTTATTAGTATGGATCAAAGACAACTGTGCCTGGTCCCTGTATCAGGGGCTTACGATGTAAAGATCTGGGTGAAAGTGGGGGTAGAAATACAAAAATGGAAAACATGCAGTTTGATATTCTAGAGGATTTAGGAGCAACGTGGAGGGTTGTTTTTACAGCGCTCTCTGCACTCCAGCCTGCAGAGGTGTCACGGTTTAAAGCTGGGTTGGCTATTAAACCTGTGGCAGATGCTCTCTGTTAACCCTCCCCTCCCCCCACCCGAGGGCAAAGGGAAAAGGGAGAGAGACTTATGGGTTGGAAAGTTAAAACAGTTTTAATAAACTATAATAATGAAAAAGAGTATAATAACAATAATATTAATCAAATATATGCAAATATATGCAAATATATGCAAATATATGCAAAGCCAAGACTGAGAGCCTGGAAATCCTCCTCAGGCAGAGTTGCTCCCCCCAGCACGGGCAGAGGGGAAAATGCAGTACCTCTACCCAGCACGGGCAGAGGGCAAAATGCAGTAGCTCCCCCCAGCACGGGCAGAGGGCAAAATGCAATAGCTCCCACTGCCATCACACCTGCAGGCTTTTAACTGGAGAATTGGCAAAGCTGGTACCAATCAGTGGGAGACAGGAGGGCCCCTCCCTCCTGGGCCCCACCTCCAGGAGGCAGTGGGTTAGTGATAAATAGGAAAGTGAGAATGACGTGTGTGGGATGGAATACCTCGTTGGTCAATCTTGGGTCACCTGCCCTGTCTGCTCCCCCCTGCAGCTGTGACCCCCCTTCGGCTCTTCACTCGTAAGCAGTGAGGAATTTAGCAGTGACCTTGGTTTCTCTAAGACTAATTGGCCTGGTTTGGGCCAAACCAGGACAAGAGGAGTATTTGCAATCTCAGGCATCCACTCCTATTAATACCTTGGTGGATGTGAAGGAGCAACAGGAGCCTGTATATGATTTCACAGATCCAGACATACAGTCCAACTTATACCCGCCATTAACACCGGTAAAAAAACAGCTGCGGCCGTCCCTTCGGTACGGGGGGTCTCGCAGCCAGCAGCAGCAGCGGCAGCGGCTACGGCCAGAGCACCGTTAACACCAACAGCTCCTCCGTATCCTATGTCTGCCGTGACACCTATTGGCTTTTCTGAAAAGGCACCAGAGTCTCGTGTAATGAAATACAAAATGCTGGCAGAAAGATGTAGAGAGGAAGCCACTCGTCAAGGAGATTTCACTATGCTGACTGCGATGCCGGTAATCTATCACCCAAATCATCCTCCTGAGTATCGATCCCTTACTTATGAAATGATTAAGTCTCTCACCGGGCTCCGTGAGAGACTATGGTTTGCACAGTGACTATACTTTAAATCTAATAACAGTCATTGGGGAATCCTATACTGTGACTCCACATGATTGGAAGTCACTTTTACGGAGGATTTTAACACCTGCACGATACTGTGGCTGGCAGAGTACCAGGAGGCTGCTTCTGCAGACACTTTGGAAAATGTGGAAGCAGGCTTAGGTGAATATTTGGGAACTAATTGTTATGCGACCCCAGAGGCACATGCAGGGCTACCTCGACAGTGTTTACAACAGATCTCTGCATTGTCTTTAAAGTGTCTGAAACGCTTTCCGGAGGCAGGGAAACGCCAGCCCTCTTTTGCGGCAGTCAGACAAGGAGCTCAAGAACCGTCTGTCACATTTATTGATCGTTTACAAACTGCATTGAGCAGGCAGATTGATGACAAAATGCAGTAGAAACGCTATTATTACAATTGGCTTATGAAAATGCAAATGCAGATTGTCAAAAAATTTTGGCCCCTCTAAGAAACTCTTACAGAAGTATAGCAGAATTTATTAAAGCCTGTCAGAAGGTAGGTTCTGAAGAGCATAGGGCTACTTTCCTTGCAAGTGCCTTGGCTCAGCAACTCGTCGTGGGACGAGCAGAAGCGAAATGTTTTGAGTGTAATCAAATGGGACATATTAGAAAGAACTGCCCAAAGCTGACAGTAAAGACAAAACATGAGCAGAAAGGATCAAAAAGGCCTAGAACACCCAGAGGACTTTGTCCTAAGTGAGAAATGGGCTATCATTGGAGCAATCGGCGTCGATCAAGGTTTACTAAGGATGGAATCCCCATGCAGGGAAACTGGAGGAGGGGCACGAGGCCCGGTGCCCCCCAACACAACAGGGTCTATTGGGCACATGCTCAGTATCTGTAACAGCAAAGTCACAACTGTTGTTGCCAGCATGCCGTGACATAAGGAAACCCACATTGCTCTGATGAGGGACAGCCTTGAATTTCAGGCTGCTCTGGCTGATGATTTGAATGATATCCGTTTTACTTTGCCACAGAATGAAATCCTGCAAGCCTTACCTTCCCTCTGTTTACAACCACAGAGGGTGATGGTGCCTCACCCTATACCAAATGCAAAAACGGATTTTACAGACGGCTCAGGTAAAACAAAGAAGGCCGTAGTGACCTGGAAGGAAGAGGCACAATGGCAACACACATCAACTACTGGGGAAGTGTCCACTGATTGCTGAATTATCTGCAATACATTTAGCTCTGACACTGTTTGCAAGCGAACCTATTAATATTGTATCAGATTCACTCTATGCTGTTGGCGCTAGTAACCGCTTAGAAACAGCATTTCTCAAAGAAATTAGCAATCAAGAGCTGTATAAACTTTTCCTTGTTATTGCAACTCTGCTTCTCAGCCACAACAACCCCATGCAGCTCTACAGGCTGGGGGAAGAGTGGTTAGAAAGGGGCCCGGTGGAAAGAGACCTGGGGGTGCTGATCGACAGCCAGCTAAACATGAGCCAGCAGTGTGCCCAGGTGGCCAAGAAGGCCAATGGCATCCTGGCCTCTATTAGGAATAGTGTAGCCAGCCGGTCTAGGGAAGTGATCATCCCTCTCTACTCGACACTGGTGAGGCTGCACCTTGAATCCTGTGTCCAGTTCTGGGCCCTGCACTTCAAGAAAGATGTTGAGGTGTTGGAGAGAGTCCAGACGAAGGCGACCAAGCTGGTGAAGGGTCTGGAGGGTCTGACCTATGGGGAATGGCTGAGGGAGCTGGGGTTGTTTAGCCTGGAGAAGAGGAGACTCAGAGGTGACCTTATTGCAGTCTACAACTACCTGAAGGGAGGCTGTAGTGAAGTGGGAGTCGGCCTCTTCTCCCAGGCAACCAGCGATAGGAGAAGAGGACACAGCCTCAAGCTTTGGCAGGGGAGGTTCAGGTTGGACATTAGGAAGAATTTCTTGTCAGCAAGGGTCATGACACATTGGAAAGGGCTGCCCAGGGAGGTGGTGGAGTCACCATCTCTGGAGGTGTTTAAGACAAGACTGGACATGGCACTTAGCGCCATGGTCTGGTTGCCCTGGTGGTGTCAGGGCAATGGTTGGACTCGATGATCCCAGAGGGCTCTTCCAACCTGATTGATTCTGGGATTCTGTGAAATTGTGTTCATGGGCTAAATCGTTGATTAGCACTGCGTTAGTTTTGCTAATAGTTTTTGTGACGATTTTTCTGATCTGTTATTGCCTAAAGAAACAAATAACCAACCAGACTGCCTTTAATGAGGTAATTATCCAAGCCGTGACCAGACCACAACATCAAAGAGAAAGGATTTTAAGGCTCCCACCAGCAAAATTGAATGAAAAAGGATGAAGGAACAGAGTGGACACTCAGCAAATTTGCTGATGACACCAAATTGGGAGGGGTGGCCGATACACCAGAAGGCTGTGCTGCCATTCAGCGAGACCTGGGCAGGCTGGAGAGCTGGGCAGAGAGGAACCTCATGAAGTTCAACAAAGGCAAGTGTAGAGTCCTGCACCTTGGGAGGAATAACTCCTTGCACCTGTACAGGTTGGGGGCTGATCTACTGGAGAGCAGCTGTGCAGAGAAGGACCTGGGTGGTCTGGTGGACAACAAGTTCCCCATGAGCCAGCAGTGTGCCCTTGTGGCCAGGAAGGCCAATGGCATCCTGGGGTGTATTAGAAGGGGTGTGGTTAGTAGGTCAAGAGAGGTTCTGCTCCCCCTCTATTCTGCCCTGGTGACGCCGCATCTGGAATATTGTGTCCAGTTCTGGGCCCCTCAGTTCAAGAAGGACAGGGAACTGCTAGAGAGAGTCCAGCGCAGAGCCACGAAGATGATGAATGGGGTGGAACATCTCCCTTCTGAGGAGAGGCTGAGGGAGCTGGGTCTCTTTAGCTTAGAGAAGAGGAGACTGAGGGGTGACCTCATTAATGTTTAGAAATATGTAAAGGGCAAGTGTCATGAGGATGGAGTCAGGCTTTTCTCAGTCACATCCCTTGACAGGACAAGGGGCAATGGGTGAAAGCTGGAACACAGGAGGTTCCACATAAATATGAGGAAAAACTTCTTTACAGTGAGGGTAACTGAACACTGGAACAGGCTGCCCAGAGAGGTTGTGGAGTCTCCTTCTCTGGAGACATTCAAAACCCGCCTGGACACGTTCCTGTGTGATATGGTCTAGGTAATCCTGCTCTGGCAGGGGGATTGGACTAGATGATCTTTCGAGGTCCCTTCCAATCCCTAACATTCTGTGATTCTGTGATCTTGATTTAAATATCACAGATATTGGCCAGTAGATCTAACCAATGATTATAATAAAATGAAAATATTCATATGATCATGTGCTGGAGAGCTGACCAATGATTATAGTAACATTGGAATATTGATGCAATCGTGTGATGGCTGAAACCAATCAATGTAGAGGTTATGTAACTGTCCTCGTTTAAAGCTGGGCCAGCTGTTAAACCTGTGGCAAATGCTCTCTGTTAACACTCCCGCCCCCCGAAAAGAAAGGGAAAGGGAAAAGGGAGAGAGACTTCCGGGTTGGAAAGTTAAAACAGTTTTAATAAACTATAATAATGAAAAAGAGTATAATAATAATCTTGGAATAATCAACTATATACAAATATATACAAAACCAAGATAGAGCTCCCCAGATGTCGATCACGTTGTAATGAGTGGATTAACTTTGTTCATAAATTCGTATGTGGGTGTAGAGGGCTTCACTGTAACTTAGCTAAGAGAAACCGCAAACATCCTGATAAGTAAACATCTGCTCACTTGCTTGCTGACTAATGCCATATACAGAAAGAACTGCTGACTTATTTGCTTGGCTAATGACAAATGTATAGAGATACTCCCACAACGCATGTACAGGACCCAGGTCACCTAAAGGACACTCGAAGAAGACTTCGGCCTTCATCCCAACGACCACCAGGAGACAGATGACGACCACCTAGCTACTGGACACGCGGGCACAGACACAGCGCAGAGGATTCTGAAGGCCACGTGTGCAGGAACTAAGGACTGTATAAAGGGGGGCGTAAATGGGATGATTGGTGTAACAAGAAAAATGTGTTCCTAGATCTAGGATGACCATCCTGTTAGGTAAGATAGTAGGTTTAAAATAACATATGCTAAGCTTGTAACTAGATAAGGAATTATCAGCACAACCAACTAACTGCAAATGCATACACAAGAGGAACTATCAGAACACAGACAGGAGGTTACCTATGGAGTGAAACACGCAATAATAGGGATATTTGGGGAACTGTTAATAATTCCATGCTTAATACCTTGTTTCACTAGGCTGATCCACTCGATTATACAAGGAATGCAGATATCTGCAATACCTATTGATCTGGAACCAGGGAAAAAGAAAACTCATTTCCTTATGGTTATAAAAACAAAAGAAAATCTAAAATTTAAACCAATTCAACAAGTTTTGACTCGATTGGAAATGAAAACACGAATCAATACTATAAAAAACAAAAAGGAAATGGGGGATTGTGAAATATATTCTCCTGATTCGTGTCAGTATAAAACAATACAAGGGTAGCATGAAGAAATGTAACCCTCTTTGTATATGTAGCTGTTCTGTCTCTTCCTTGTATGACCACAGACATAGGGGAAGCAGGATGGTATGTATATAATTCCTGTTTCTTACAAAAGCCACCTAACAAATATTTTAGTATACCAGCTTAACCGGCTTTGTTGCTAACCGCATAATGATAGATAAGAGAAACCTGAAGAAGACCCTAAGGGGTGAAGAACACCCGCGCTGAAGAAGATATGCCTATTCCTGGAAGTGCATACGCTGAAGAAGATATTTATACTCCTGGAATTTATTTACAAGGATCAACCTTTTCTTAGAATAGTTATAAATATGTTTTAGTATAAGGAACTGTCACGGTTTAAAGCTGGGCTGGCTATTAACCAGGTGGCAGATGCTCTCTGTTAACCCTCTCCCCCCCCCCCACCAAGGGAAAGGGAAAAGGGAGAGAGACTTATGGGTTGGAAAGTTAAAACAGTTTTAATAAACTATAATAATGAAAAAGAGTATAATAACAATAATAATAATCAAATATATACAAATATATACAAATATATACAAAGCCAAGACTGAGAGCCTGGAAATCCTCCTCAGGCAGAGTTGCTCCCCCCAGCACGGGCAGAGGGCAAAATGCAGTAGCTCCCCCGCAGCACGGGCAGAGGGCAAAATGCAATAGCTCCCACTGCCATCACACCTGCAGGCTTTTAACTGGAGAATTGGCAAAGCTGGTACCAATCAGTGGGAGACAGGAGGGCCCCTCCCTCCTGGGCCCCACCTCCAGGAGGCAGTGGGTTAGTGATAAATAGGAAAGTGAGAATGACGTGTGTGGGATGGAATACCTCGTTGGTCAATCTTGGGTCACCTGCCCTGTCTGCTCCCCCCTGCAGCTGCGACCCCCCTTCGGCTCTTCACTCGTAAGCAGTGAGGAATTTAGCAGTGACCTTGGGTTCTCTAAGACTAATTGGCCTGGTTTGGGCCAAACCAGGACAGGAAACAATGGGGTATCACATGGCGGGAAAGAAGAACCAATGGGATATCCCATGATGGGAAAAAGAGAGGGAGGAGATTTTAAGAAAAATGTATTAAAAGAGGGAAACTGAATATGAGGAGTGTGCGTCTTGGTGGAGCGGAGACTCCCGGCGCACCCAGCGCTGTTTGCTTATCTCTATTTGTTAATAAATTATAAACTTTAATCCTATTGGGACTTAGTCATTTATCACAACGTCACCACCGGCACTGCAGGTCAGGCTCCGGGAAGGCCCAGGCTTGGCCCAGCGATGGACGGGAACTGGATTCAGGGATGCACGGATCAGGATTGAGGGCAGCAGGAAAACGGACAGAGTCCTCTTAGGGCATTGGCCATAGCAGAAGGGCAAGAAGGGAGAAGAAAGGGCCGAAGCCTCAAGCAGACCCAAAGGCTCAAGCAGGCTCAAGCTGGCAGGCCGAGACCCTCATGATCCCCCCACTTTATACCGAGAATGACATGTATGGGATGGAATACCTTCGTTGGCCAATTTTGGGTCACCTGCCCTGTCTGCTCCTCCCTGCGGGTGCGACCCTCCTGCGGCTCTTCACTCGTAAGCAGTGAGGAATTTAGCAGTGACATTGGTTTCTCCAAGACTAAGTACAGCAAGAGCTTTTCTGCACAACATCCCTACTGGTGCCTCAGTGATAACGACAAACTTCGAGCGTTATCAGCCCTAGAAGCAGACACTGTCTGCAAAACATGCAGTTGGTTTCAGAAAGTGCAGTTTCTTAGAAGAGACTTAGCTAAAAGTAAAAATCACTGAAAGGAAAATTGGCCTGGTTTAGGCCAAACCAGGACAAGCAGCTGAGGGCACTGAGGTTGTTTAGGTGGGAGAAAGGAGGCTGAGGGGAGACCTTGTTGCTCTCTACAACTGCCTGAAAGGAGGGTGTAGCGAGGAGGGTGCTAGTCTCTTCTCCCAGGTAACAAGCAAAAGGACGAGAGGAAACGGCATCAAGTTGAGCCAGGAGAGGTTTAGGTTGGATATCAGGAACAATTTCATCACTGAAAGGGTTGTCAAGCATTGGAACAGGCTGCCCAGGGCAGCGGTGGAGTCGCCATCCCTGGAGGGATTTAAAAGGCGAGTAGATGTCGTGCTGAGTGATATAGTTCATTGGTGGACTTGGCAGTGTTGGTTGGCGTTGCCATGGATGGTATGGCCACGCCCATGCACGCAAAGGTCACAATGGGGCCCTTTGTGACCTCACTTGGTGACACCCCCCAGCGCTGCACGTGGTCAGCACGGCTGCGGCCCCCAGCCCGCAGTGTCCGGCAGGACAGCGACAGGACAGGTCAGGAGCAAGGAGCTGCCAACGAACCCCCAAGAGCAGCCTTCTTCTCCATCCAGCAGGATGGAGAGGACACCCCCCAGGCGCCCCAGGGTGGACTGGGAGAAGGACAGGGCTTCCCAGGAGAGCAGACCTCCATCAAAGCCCTACGAGGTGACCATAGTGCAGCCACTGAAGATTGGTGAGTGAGGGGCCCCGTTGGTCTGGGCAGGGCTGGGGCCAGAGAGCGCACTCTGCTCGACGCCAGGGTCACGTTTCCCCGGCTCGCTGGCAGCGGGGGTCCGGTGGGTGGTGGGCGTGATGCTGCCTGAATGCCGGGGCTGCTCAGGGCTGGCAGCTGGCCCCAGCACAGCCTCTCCCAAGGAGGGAGGGAGCAGAGGGGACCCGGCTCCTGCTCCAGGGCACAGGCAGAGCAAGGCAGCTGGGCTGGCCGAAGGCAGTGATGCTGGGGGACAGGGACCTTTCCTGCCCATCCGTCAGTGAGTTCCTCAGCCCGGTGCACGGGGGGCTTTCCCCTTTGCACCGTCCTCCAGCATCACAGCCCATCTGCCGGGCACCCTCCAGCCCTGACACGCATGAGAAGGCTGTACCAGGGCAGCGGGCACGGGGCTGGACGGAGGGCAGGGCTCCTTCCTCTGCTCTCCTGCCACCGGACCCTGTCTACAGCCCTCCCTGCTCTCCCACTTTGGTAGATGCCAGCTGGTTGCCAGTGTACAGAGAGGAGCGAGAAGCCGTGGACTTCATCGTGGCCTTTGTCAACAGCCCAGAAAAGGTAACCGTGGCCATGTCAAGCGTGGCTGTGCCGGCCTCTGCTGCCTGCTGCCGGGCTGCTGGAGGTGTGCTGGCTGGGCAGAGCAGCTTCTCCCACATGGCACTGCACCCCCAGTGCTCCGGTCCCGCTGGCCGTGCGTCCCCCCTCTCACACTCCCTGTTTGTCTCTCTGTCCCCAGGGCTGTCAGGGGGAGGGCCAGAAGAAAAAGTTTCTTGAGAGCATCTACAAACTGTGCAGAACTGCAAAGCGCTCTGGCTTGTCAGAAGGCCTGGATGTCTTCTGCCATGGATATGAGCTGGCAGAAAATATCAAGGTGAGGGGACACCCAACAGCTCTGGGCAATGGGGGCAAGGCTCCCCAGCACCCTGTGAGGACAGGGCTTGGGCAGGGCGAGGGTCTGGTGGCAGTGGGTGCTGGCAGCTGCCAGGTCCCATCCCAGTTGTGCTCTGCAGGTGCTGCTGGAAGAGGAGCCCAAGCACCAACTGTGCACGGCATTGCAGGAGCAAGCCATGCCTGCCATCGCTGCCTTGAGGTACCTGCCCATCCCTCCTGGAGACCCCTGCCCCACAGCTCCACGTCCACCTGCACAAGGCCTCGGGGCACTGCTCCCAGCACCAGTGGCCAACTGGCCCCTCTCTCTCTTTGCAGCTCGGTGGAGAAGGCGCTGGAGGGCAAGGTGAAAAGCCTCCTAGAAGCCTTCTTCTCGAGTGTCTTCTTGCTGGCTCCAGAAGCACAAATGCAGTACGTGGACAGGAACTTCTACAGCAAGGTAAGTGCTGGCTGAGCTACAGGAGCTCCCCGTGCCTCTGGGCTGCTCCCTGGCCACCCCGTGCTGCCGTATCACCAGAGACCCAAGGCAGGGCAGGGGCTCAGCTTTGCTTTCCCACCCTCATCCCTCTCTCCACTTCCCGTGGGCCTGGCCATGGCCAGGGCTACAGGCTGCTCTGCACGCAATAGATTGTCTGCCCCTGGATCTCTCCCAGACACCACGAGGCAGCGCGGGAGTCCTCCCTTGGCTCTGGGAGTTCAGATCAGTCTTGTGGGGGTGGGAGGAACAGCAGGAATCACTGCCACAACTCTTTGTCCTCCTTGTAGACCGTGACAGATGTAGACATGGACATCATGCTCCAAATGATGGTGCTCAACTGTCATCCCTCCAGAGTCAGCGAGGAGCTGCAGATTATGTTCCAGGTCTGCCATATTCACTGAGTGAGGCTGTTGCTCGCCCTGCAGGGAAGGGATGTCCACTCCTGAGTGCATGGTCCCCGCCCCAGGGCCATGCAGCGACAGCATACAGCAGGGAGGCTGCCCACCTCCCTTGGGGAACCAGGGGCTGCCCACCAGGCTCTTCTGGAGCACAACGGCTGCAGGGGGTAGCATCTGCCTTCCTGCCCAGCCACAGGGTTGGCCCGGGGGATTTCTCCTGAGCCCGAGAGGGACCTTAGGGACAGGAACCCCACTACAGGCTTTGCTCAAGACAAGAGGAAGCCTCGATGGCCTGTGCGAGTCCAGCCCAGGAGCTGAGCAGTGCCGCTTCTGCTGGAGCGGGTGTCTGCTCCCGGGGCACACCAGCAGCTTCTCTCTTCCCAGCTACTGATCAACGTCACTGACTGTGAGAGGGAGGATGTGCGGGTGAGAGCCCTGTGCAGGATTGAGAGGCTGAGTGCTTTGCTGGCCGATAATCCCACACTGGAGGTAAGGAGCCAGGCACCCTCCAGCCAGGCCATCTCCCCCTCCCTGCACACCAGAGCAGCCTGCAGCTGCTCTTGGCTTCAGGGCTTTGGCCCCAGCTGCCTGCCCTCAACCCTTCTGCTCTTCTGCCTCCCTCACCCAGGCCTGGCAGCACTGTGGACAAGACGACGACGCTCCCATCTGCTATGGAGACATCCAGATCCCAGTCCTGGGGCAGCTGCTGGGACGTCTCCTCATTTTCGCGTATTCCAACAAAACGATATGCTGTCCAGCTTTGGATACTCTAATTTTCCTTGACAGTTTCATCGAGACGCGAAAAAGTAAGAGAAGTTGTGGTGAGCTTCATCCCTCTGCAAACAGCCATCTCCTGATTGTTCTGCTTGTCTTCCTGGCCTCCTTTGGCCCTCAGAGCTGCTTGCCGTAGCAGCCCAGCTGTCATTTTGCTGCAGAAGCTCAGTGCTCTCCTGAAGTCCAGGATCTTTTCTCTGCTGCTCTCCTTCCTCCCTCCTTTCAGCATCTTGAACCCCGACGATATGTGGATCCCACAGCCAAAGCTACCATTGATTACCATGTCCCAAAGCCACGTCTCCCCTCTTAGTGAAGAGCAGATCCATCTGTGCATCACCCCGCCTGGCCCCTCCGGTGCTTGCAGCAAGGAGCTATTCCTGTTGCCCTCCAGAAATCTCCTTGACAGCTTATGTCCTGCCTTCTTGCAAGCAGATCTCGGGGCGCTTTGGTAAGCTTGCTGGCAGAGCTGCCGTGTCTTACTGCCTCTTCTGTGCTTCCTCCGCTCTTTAGGGATGTCAATGCCAAAGGATGAAGCAGAACAGCTGCACTGGGATCCTGACACCCTCTGGTTTCTGAATTTTCTCTGCAACAGAGCCCTGGTAATGAGCTCCCCCTTGCTGGGACTCTTCTCCCTGGCATCAGCAGGGCACTTGTGTGAGCAAAGGCATCCATAATCAGTGATGCTGGCGTGGCCTGGCTGTCC
Source organism: Nyctibius grandis (assembly GCF_013368605.1). Classification (NCBI taxonomy): domain Eukaryota; kingdom Metazoa; phylum Chordata; class Aves; order Nyctibiiformes; family Nyctibiidae; genus Nyctibius; species Nyctibius grandis. The sequence continues at coordinate 10,754,632 of NC_090676.1, forward strand.
CTGGTGAGAGGGTTCCTGCTGTGCCCGAGCAGGGGACCATGCGAGGGCTGCGCTCCAGTGTCCCAGCAGCAGCTCCAGCCCTCCTGGTCACCAGCAAGCCCTGGTTCGCTGTACACCAGCACTCGGTGCCCATGAGACCAACCTCCCTCCCTCACCCTGGGCCCCCTCTCTTCTCATCCTCCCCCATGCAGTGACGGCAGCCCCTGCTGCCAGCTCTCCTGCGGGCACTGCCACCAGCACTGCCAGGCATCTCTCGCCAGGGCTGCTCGCACTGCCCAGCTATGCAGCACCGTGAAGGCACCGGTGTGACATGTCTTCTCTCCCTTCCTTCCTCCCATAGAGGTTTCCAAATTACCTCAAACCTTCTGAGAGGACGGACATGGTCCTTGTGACCATTGAGGCGCTGAGAGACTCCAGCATCTTTGAGAAGGTTGCAGTAATAAGGATCATGCATGTGTACATGAGAGGCCCGGCCTTCTGGCTGAGGGATGTAAGTGGCCTGTGGCTGGACTGCCCTGTTCCTCCCTCCTCCCCTCCCTCCCAACCCAGGTGTCTCGGGCACCTGAAGCCACCTGAAGGCAGCAGAGAGGGATGGGAAGGGCAGCTGAGGAAATGGCTGCACTCCAGGGCAGCACCATCCTCACCCGTGTCCCCTCCAGGTGCCAAAGATCATGGGCTGCATCCACAAAACCCTGGAAGACATCACCAGGGCACCAGCCCAGCAGAGCATGGGGTCGCTGCTTCTCCTGCTGACTGACCATTACCCCATGCAAGTGGTCACCAGCCTGTTGAAGATCGCGCCACCAGGAGACAGGTACTGGCCCCAAAAGCCATGAGGGCTTGTTCCCTGTGGGGAGGGGGATTGCCAGACCCAAGGAATACCGCAGGACACCCGCGAGGAGCAGGGCCCTCCTTCCCACCACGCTTTCCAGCCAAAGCCAATGCACAGCCCCGCCACCACGCTCCTCCCAGCCCCACGGGGAGCACCACCTCAGCCCTCTCCTGCTGCCCAGGGCATCCCGACCGAGGGGCAGGCTCTGCGTCCTGCAGGGCTGTCCCAGGCCATGCTGCTGTGGTCGAGGCAGCCCTGCTGACAGAGCGCTCCGATTGCAGCACTGCCCTGGCCATGTGGAAGGTGATGTTCTCCGTGCCCAAGACGTTGAAGAATGTTTTGAAGGAGCTCTTCATCCAACTCCAGTCATGCAGCCTGATCACCTCAGCCACGGAGGACACCTGCAGCACTCACTTGGCTGTGAGTTACCAGAAGAGGCCTTGGTCATTCTCCATGAGCCCTGCAGGCTCTGCCAGTATCTCACTGCTGTGTTTGCTTCAGCTGACGGCCTCCAGGGAGCTTCAGGCAGAGGATTTTGGTGGCGAGTCCCACGAGAGAGATCAGAGGCGTCCGACCCTGGTGACAGTCTCCCTGTTCTTCAAAGGCCTCATCGTGTTGTCACCTTACATGGTGAGCAGGGTGTTGTCAAGGGGAGCCATGGGACAGGGGATAAGGCGGTGCCTTGGCCTTGGCTGGGATCTAGGCGGTGGGGTGACTGCCCCAAACGCCCTCCCTGCCCTGGTGGGGCTTGGGGGCTGCCTGCGGAGCTTTCCAGGCACGGAGCGCGTTGCAAAAATTAAACTCTTTCATACAGGCGAGAGAAATGCTGATGGACCTGCCACTCCTCACGAAGGTGCTCCACAGCGGTGACACCGATATCAAGATGAAGGTCCTGGTGGTCATCCAAAACATCATGGGTCACCTGGAGAGGAAGGAGGCCAGCGCTGTTGCTGTGCAGCTGGTGGAGGAGCTCCTGCCACTCTTTGACAACGTAAGGCTGATGCGGGAGCCTGAGCCCCGCAGATGGGCACTGGGAGAGGACACGCTGCCCTTCAGCCCAGCCCTGCGAGCAGCATCGGTGCAGGGTCTGCTTCCACGGGCTCTCATGGGATGGCTTTGGTGCCCAGCACAGCTTCTCCCTGCTGCACATCTGAGCCCGGAGCATCTCCCCTCACATTAGCCACGATGACGCCCCTGCTCATCATGGGCAGGGAGCTGCTGTTTCTCAAGTCCACCTTTCCTCCTTCCTACCAGGAGTCCAGCCAGCTGCGAGAGCTCTCCATGGGCCTCTTCAGAGACGTGGTGGGGTCAGTGGAGGGGAGTGAAAAGAAGAAGATGAAGAAGCAAGTGCGAAGGGGCCTGCTCCCGCTCTTCTTTCACATGAGCGACCAGACCCGCAGCGTGGCCAAGGTACAGATTTCAAAGCTGGCCAGTGACACGGGGAAGGGCGTCTTGACACCACACGGGTGGCTTGGGCATCAGGGGCGAGGGCTGGTGGCAGCTGGCAGCCCTCCTCCAGCGCAGTTCGGAGGAGGGGTCCCTGCAGAACCAGTGCGAGCAGAGGCAGAGAAGCTGCCATGGACAGAGAAGCTTTCCAGCACGTGCCCTACCCTGGTCCAAGCAGGGCTCAGCAGCCGCCCGTGGCCACTGAGGCCTGACCATGTGCGTCCCTACAGGCTTCTCGGGTGTTGGAGGCCAGGGCTTTGAGCTTCAATCCCTGTCCCCCAGGGCTGTGCCCGAGAGACCCCCAGATGTCCAAAGAATAGTCCAGAGAAGGGCATCGAATCTGGTGAAGGATCTGGAGAACAAGTCTGATGAGGCGTGGCTGAGGGACCTGGGGGTGTTTAGTCTGGAGAAAAGGAGGCTGAGGGGAGACCTTGCTCTCTACAACTACCTGAAAGGAGGGTGTAGCGAGGTGAGGGTCAGTCTCTTCTCCAAGGTAACAAGCGATAGGACAAGAGGAAACGGTCTCAAGTTGCACCAGGGGAGGTTTAGATTGGACATCAGGAACAATGTCTTCATGGAAAGGGTTGTCAAGCACTAGAACAGGCTGCCCAGGGCAGTGGTGAAGTCACCATCCCTGGAGGGATTTAAAAGCCATGTAGATGTGGTGCTGAGAGACATGGTTTAGTGGTGGCCTTGACAGTGTTGGGTTGATGGTTGGAGTCGAGGATCTTAAAGATCCTTTCCAACTAAATGGATTCTGTGATTCTATGATTGTATGTTAGGCCCAGGGCATGTCTCAGCTTCCTAAGGGCAGGATCACTCCATGAACAAAGCCAAAGGAGGGGAACGCCAGGTCTCCTTCTCCAGGCTGTGGTGCTACCTCCCACCTTCTGCTGTCCTGCAGGCCTCTGGGGAAGCCCTCCTTACTGCAGCAAAGCTGCTCCAGTGGAAACAACTCAAGAAACTGTTGCGGAATGAGCAGGCATGGAGGATTGGAGAGTGCTTGGTGAGGACAAGCCCCAGGGCCTGGAGACCCCGGCCCATGCGGGCCATGCAGTACGATGGAGGGGTCTCAGCACCCCTTGGACCCCTCTGCCTGTGGCTCTCTCTCAACCTCAGTCCCACAGGGCTCCTGGCTGGGAGATGGGAATGGCATTTGGGGGAAGGGGCACGGGGGGTGCTGGGAGGAGGGACTGCTCGGCCAGCTGGTGGGGGGACTGTGCCATGCCCATACCCTTGTGCTCTCTCCAGCTGGCGCAGGGCATGGGGAGAGCTGAAGAATACCTGGAGCAGAGCCTGCCGTACCTGGAGAACGCTCAGGCCACCTTGCGACAGGCGGCCGCCAGGTTCATCGGTGAGCCACAGCCCCCGCGGTCCCTCCTTTGGCAGCCTGGCCCCAGTCCCCGCCACTGTCCTGGCAGCGAGGAGCAGCCCTGGGGCTGCCAGAGCCCCTTGGTGGTCACCGTGGCTACTGGCCTTCCCTGGGGTCAGCCCTGATGGGGGCGAGGAGGGCGTGCAGCTGGGGGGCTGTGCTACGGGGAGAATGCTGGGGAGCAGGGGGGCTGACGACGCTCTGTGCCTAGGGCTTGCCGCGTTACATGTGAGGCTCCAAAACCAGGAGAATCTGTCTGACATCATCAGCAGTGAGTCGGGGCAGTGCTGTGCTGGCCGGGGCTGGTGGGGCAGGGGACAGAGCGTGGGCAGGGTGCTGCCGTGCCTTGCCCTGCTCCAGGGAAACACTTCAGGGGCAGGGGAACGTGGCAGGGGCATTTGGGGCATTCCTATGCAGCAGCTCTCTCCTGGCCAGGGAGAGGTGGTGGGGCTGGCATGGGCTGAGGGGATGCCTGGTGGTCTCTGCACACACGGGGGGTCATCTCGGCTCTCTTTGTTTCTGTCACAGCCCTTGAGCCCTTCAGAAAAGACAGCAACCTCTCCATCCGTTGCTTGGCCGCTCGGACCATCGGCACCCTGAGCTCTCAACAGGTGCAGCCAAGATCACGCTGGACCCTGCGAGTGCTGTGCTGGTGTTGCCCCTGTGTCAGGCAGAGGAGCAGCTCTCGTCAGAAATAAATGGCTCTATTCTAATAAAGCTGGAAGAAGCAGTCCCAACGCGTGGTGTCCTTCAGCTGTTTAGCACCCTGAGCGTGTTGAGCACACAGTGTCACTCCTGGCATCTCCCACTGCCTGCAGGACAGTCCCCACCTCAGCACACCCCGGCCCCAGGCTTGTTTGTCATTGCCCTTTCCCAGAAGAAGCCGCATTTGTTCATCCCCAGGGAAGTCTTTTCTTTATGGAATCACAGAGCGGTTTGGGTTGGAAGGGACCTTAAAGACCATCTAGTTGCAACCCCCCTGCCACTGGCAGGGACACCTTCCACTAGACCAGGTTGCTCCAAGCCCCACCCAACCTGGCCTTGAACACTGCCTGGGAGGGGGCATCCACAGCTTCTCTGGGCAACCTGGGCCAGTGTCTCACCACCCTCACAGCAAAGAATTTCCTCCTAATATCTCATCTCAATCTCTCCTCTTTCAATTTAGAACCGTTGCCCCTCATCCTGTCACTCCATGTCCTTGTCTTCTCCAGGCTGAACAGCCGCAACTCTCTCAGCCTGTCTCCAGAGTAGAGGGGCTCCAGCCGTCTGAGCATCTCCGTGGCCTCCTCTGGACTCGCTCCAACAGCTCCATGTCCTTCTTCTGTTGGGGCCCCAGAGCTGGACACAGCACTGCAGGGTGGGTCTCACGAGAGCGGAGAAGAGGGGCAGAATTCCCTCCCTCGCCCTGCTGGCCACACTGCTGGGGATGCAGCCCAGGACACCGTTGGCCTTCTGGGCTGTGAGCGCATGGTGGCAGCTCATGGTGAGCTTCTCGTCACCCATCACCCCCAAGTCCTTCTCCTCAGGGCTGCTCTCAATCCCTTCTCCACCCAGCCTCTATTTGTACTTGGGATTGCCCTGACCCACGTGCAGGACCTTGCACTTGGCCTTGTTGAACTTCATGCAGTTTGCATGGGCCCACCTCTCAACCTGTGAAGGTCCCCCTGGATGACATCCCTTCCCTGCAGCGTGTCGACCGCACCACCCAGCTCAGTGTCGTCCCCAAACTTGCTGAGGGCACACTCAATCCCACTGTCCATGTCGCCAACAAAGGTGTTAAACAGGAACGGTCCCAGTACTGACCCCTGAGGAACGCCACTTGTCACTGGTGTCCACTGGGATATCAAGCTGTTGACCGTAACACTTTGAGCTCAACCATCCAGCCAGTTCTTTATCCACCGAGTGCTCCATCCGTCAAGCCCATGACTCTCCAATTTAGAGACAAGGATGTCATGCAGGATGGTGTCAAATGCTTTGCACAAGTCCAGGTAGATGACATCAGACACTCTTCCCCTATCCAACAGCGCTGTAACACGGTCGGAGAAGGCCACCAAATTTGTCAGGCATGATTTGCCCTTAGTGAAGCCATGTTGGCTGTCACCAATCACCTCCTTCATTTGCGTGTGCCTCAGGATAATTTCCACGAGGATCTGCTCCATGATCTTGCCAGGCACCGAGGTGAGACCGACTGGCCTGGAGTTCCCCGACTCTTCCTTTTTCCCCTTCTTGAAGATGGAGGTTATGTTCCCCCTTTTCCAGTCACTGGGAACGTCCCCAGACTGCCACGACTTCTCAAAAATGATGGAGAGCTGCTTAGCAACTTCATCTGCCACTTCCCTCAGGACCCATGAATGTACCTCATCAGGTCCCATGAACTTGTGCACCTTCAGGTTCCTTAGATGGTCTCAAACCTGATCTTCTCCTACAGTGGGCGGTTCTTCATCCTTCCAGTCCCTGCCTCTGCCTTCTGCGACTTGGGTGGTGAGGCTAGAGCACCTGCTGGTGAAGACTGAGGCAAAGACATCGTTGAGTACCTCGGCCTTCTCCATGTCTTGGGTAACCAGCTCTCCCGTTTCCTTCCGCAGAGGGCCCACATTTTCCCTACTTTTCCTTTTATCATTGACACACCTGTAGAAGCATTTCTTGTTGTCCTTGACATCCCTGGCCAGATTTAATTCTGTCAGGGCTTTACCTTTCCTAACCTGATCCCTGGCTGCTCGGCCAGTGTCCCAGTATCCTCCCAGGTTCCCTGCCCTTGCCTCCACCCTCTGCAGGCCTCCTTCTTGTGCCCGAGCTTGCCCAGGAGCTCCGGTGCATCTCAAGGGGGGCGATGGACTCGATCCTGTATCGCTTCACCACGCTCGTGTGCTCCGGGGGTACGGGGGGCAGGGGCGTGGGGATAGGTGGGACCCCCCCGGGGGAGGGGCGGACCCTGAGTTGCCCCTCCCCCCAAGCACCTGCTATTCCCTGTGGTCGCTGGCCCAGGTCTCGAGGACCAAGAAGAGATAAGGGGGTGCCCAGACACACCCCACCCAATAAAAGTCTCTGGTGATGCTGGTGGCCTCGTTGGGGACACTTGGGGACACGGGGGGCGTGGCACTTGGGGACACACACGGAGGGACAAGGCAAAGACGGAAACAACAAACTGGTTTTTAGGGGGAGCTAGCTGGGAGGGGTCAGTGCTCTGGGGGGGGGTCCCCAAGTGCCCCCAAGTTCCCCCAAGTGCCCCCTCCCCCACGGCAGGACCAGCCCCCCCGGGGGAATAAATAGATTTGGGGTTAAAGGCACCAGGAATGGGGCTGTCCCTGGGGGGGTGGGGACAGGGACAGGGCTGGGGACAGAGATGGGGACAGGGGAGGGCACACGGATGGGGACAAGAACAGTGACAGGGTGGGGACAAGGCTGGGATGGGACAAGGATTGGATGGGGACAAGAACAGGGATGGGGACAAGAAGAGGATGGGGACAAGGACAGGGACAGGGCTGGGGCTAGGAGGGGACATCAGGGTGGCAGAGGGTTCCCCTGGGCGTGGCAGCGTGGGTGGCCAGGAGGAGCTGGAGGGGCGGGGGGGGTCAGTGTCCCCGTCACTGTCCCGGTCGCTGTCTCTGTCCCCATGTGGTCGCAGCACCCGGTTGTGCAGGCGGCTGAAGCGTCGCGCGCGCTGGCTGCGGGGACAGAGGGGACATGGCAGGGGACACTGTGCTGGCCGGGGGAGGGGAAACTGGAGGGGATCAGTATAACCCAGTACGTACCAGTATGGGCGGTGCTGGGCGGGGCTGAGGCTGCGCCATATCCGGGCCCGCTCCCGCATGGCTGCCACCGGCTTCTGCCACCTCCCCGGGACACTGCCGCGGCCTGGGGGGACAGGGAGCGACACTGGGAGGGGGTGTGATGCCAGAGGGGTGGTGACACCTGGGGGAGGTGACACCAAGGGTGGGGGTGACACTGAGGGGACGGGCCAGTACCCACCTGTGGACTGAGACACACGTTATTGACGAAATCTGGGGGGGGACACAGACCCCGGTGACACTGCAGGGCGGGCTGCCGGTCCCCACCTCCGGGCCGAGATACACCTCTGGGAACAGCTCTGGGAGGGGGACACCCCACGGTGACACTGGGACACACACACACAGACATTGTCATCCCCACACACACCCCCCCTACACCCACCTCTTATCACCTCCTCAGGGGGGGCGCTGGGGGGAGAGGGGACGCCAGCATGGAGGGTCTGAGCCCCAAGAACCTGCCCCGGGGGGGGGAGCTGGGGGACACAGGGAGCCCCTCAGCCCCGCCCAGTGCCTCCCAGTCCGGCCCAGTAGGGCACAGCCAGGGGCTCTCGGCCTCCCCCAGCTCTTCCTCCTCTTCCTCATAGTGAACTAGCCGCTGCCTGGGGGGGGGAGAAGGCGGGGGTCAGCACCTTGGGGTGCAGCCCCCCCCCAACTTCTTCCTCCCCAATGTCACCTACCCCTCTGTGTTCCCCTCGCTTGGTGTGGCCACAGCAGTGTCACCATCATCGGGGGGGTCTGCAGGGATGGGGGGGGGGTCGCTGGGGAGGGGCGTGTCCTCAATTTAGTGGCGTTCCCCAGTTGGGGGAGGTCCCAGTTGGGGGAGGTTGCCAGCTGGGAGACGGTCCCAGTTTAAGGGGGTGGTGTCCACAGTTTGGGGGGGGGCCCAGTTTGGGGGGGCGTTTCCAATTTCGGGGGGGGTCTCCAGTTTGGGTGGCGGTCCCAAATTTGAGGAGGGGACTCCAGTTTGTGGGGCGTCCCCCCAGTTTGAGGGGGGGGTCTCCAATTTCGGGGGGATCCAGGAGGGGATATCAGGCGAGGGGTGACAATCGCGGGGCGTTGATATTGCGGAGGGGAGACACATAGATATGGGGGGGTGACATGAGGGGGACAGTGACATGGCGGGGGGGAACATATAGCTATGTTGGGGGTGACATGAAATGGACACTGTGGGGCAGGTGACATGGGGGGGGCACCAGGGGGGCATGGGGTGACACAGGGCTGGGGGACACACCAGGGGGACAGTGACATGGCGGGGGAAACATATAGCTATGTGGGGGGTGACATGAGGGGGACACAGGGGGGGAAGCAACATGGGGGGGTGGTACGGGGGAGGTCAGAAGAGACACCGCGGGGGGGGGGACACACTGGGGAGAGGGGTGAGAGTCGACAGGACATGGGGGAGGGGAGGGTGGTGTGTGTGTGTGTCCTTACCTGTGTCTGCGGGGCGGGTTCGGGCCCCAGGTGCTGTCCCCTGGCTGTTGCATCTGGGGTGGGGGGACAAGTGCTGGGGGGGCGGTTCTAGCACCGGGGGGGTGTCCCAGGCCACTGGGGTGGAGGGTATCAGCCCCGGGGGGGCCGTCCCAGGCCGGGGGGGGGGGAAAACCTAGGCCCAGGGGGGGTTCCAGGCCCTGGGCTGGGTGCCAGGCCTCAGGGGTGTGTCCCAGTCCCTGCGGGGTCCCAGGCTCAGGGGGTGTCCCAGGCCCTGGTGTGGGTCCCAGGCCGCGGGGAGGGAGGTCCCAGGCCCGGGGGGGGGGGGTCAGCGTGACCGGTTGTCCCATCAGTCGGGACCAGTGGGAACAGCTGAACGAGGCCTCAACTGTCCCCTGCAGATAATCAGTGAAATTGCTCTTCCTGTGCAAAAGCAGGAATGCTCACATGAGACGAGCAGCCCCCGCGGAGCTTAAAAATCAGCAACCGCTACACAAAAATTCCCACTTTGAATGCATTTTAATTCTGACTAAAATTTGCATTTTGATCGCGTTTTTATTCAGATTAAAATTTGTATTTGATTGCATTTTAATTCCCATTAAAATTCGCATTTTGATCGCGTTTTAATGCCGATTACAATTCCCATTTCGACCGCATTTTAACTCCAATTAAAACTCTCAGTTTGATCGCGTTTTAATTCTGATTACAATTCGCGTTTTGATCGTTATAATTCTGATTAAAGACCCATTTTAATCGCATTTTAATTCCCATTAAAATTCCCAGATTGGTGGGAGTTCCAGGCAAGGGGGATCCCAGGCCCGAGGGGGTCCCAGGCCCGGCCCTTCCCGCGCTGGCCCCTCGCCCGGCTGTTCCCCCGTCAGGGGTGGAAGGGCGGGGCTTAATGCCCGGCAGGTGGCTTAGGGCGGGTGGGCGGGGCCCGTGCCAGCGGCTCTTCCGATTGGACGAGGCTTCTGTGGGGGAGGGAGGTGTGGCCTGCGCGGAGCCAACGTTGCAGCAGCGTCAGGGGGGTGTGTCCTCCCAGGGGCGTGGTCTCAGGGGGCGTGGCCAGCGCCGACCCCCCACCCCCACCCCCCTCCTCGTTTTCCCACGCTGGGGCGAAGTGGGGGTGGGGAGACCCCTGGTGGGGGTGATCGACCCCGGGGGGGCAGATCGGGCCTGGGGGTGGGGGGCACAAAGTGTGACACCAGGTAGTAACAAACCAGCTTTATTACCCCAGGGCGGATAAGCACAGTGTGTTGGGGGGGGGGATTACACATGATACCCCTTAATTCTGCCCCCGTGGGGGGGCTCAGCCACCCCCCTCCCCAAAATACCCCCCAAGCGTCCTCGTGTAGGATCCTGGGGGGGGTACACAAGGGGAGGGGGCGCCAAGCCGAGGACGCCGACAGTTGTCGTGGTGACCCGGGGGGTAGGGGTATCGGGGATATCCCAGGGGATCCGGAGGGGGGTGCTGGGTGTTGGGGGGGTTCCCGGGAGGGGCGGTCCTTGCCCCAGGACGGCCCATGTAGACTCTGGGTGACGCCGATGGACCCTGGGGGACTCAGTTTGTCCTCCTGAGGCGGCTCTCAAGGGGTGCTGGGGGGAGTGTCCTGGGTGAGGGGGGGGTCCCCGGGTGACGGGGGTCCCGGGTGACGGGGGGGTCTGCTACTTCCCGGCGCTGAGGGGGTTCTGGAGGACAACGATGACGGAGTCGCCGCGCACGAACATCTTAGAGGCGCAGCGATCTTTGGTGACGGGTTGGGAGTTTTTTCTTCCCTTTCCCGCTCTCGGGCACCTCCGTCCACATCTCCTTCACGTTCTGCAGCACCGTGTCACAGCGCCTGGTGGGACACGGAAATATTTATGGGGGACACAGAAATATTTGGAGGGGTCCCCCCAGAAGTAGGCAGGGGGGAGGGGGTTGAGCCTCACCTGAAGGGTTGGGGACAGAGACAGGAGGTGGAGGAGAGGTTTGGGGGGGCCTGAGGGGGATCAAGGGGGATCCCGGGAAGATTGTGGGGACCCCAACAGACAATCTCATTTCCTCCACACGGGCCAACATCTCCGCTGGGGAAAAACCATCTGACAAATGCACAGAACTGCTCGGTGAGGGGCTGGACACATTGTCCCAGATGGAGGACAGACCCTGCTCCCCACCTGCACCGGAGAATGTCTCAGCCATCAGGAGACAGAGTCCCCCTGCAAGACCTACTCGGGAGAGATGTATCACATCACGAGGTGCCCTGTGGTTTTTCCTGCGCGACCATGGAGAAGACACGAGGAAATGGGATGAAAAACCTACCTCGGCTTTACAGGTGTGTAAGTTACAAGGTGAACCGATAAGGAATGAGGCTTCTTCCAGGAGATTTGTTGCTCCAGTTCCCAATGGGCAGCTCTGCAGACAGTGTAGATGGGCCTCGGATCCCTGTCTACCAAACGTGACTAATGGGGATCGAATCTCCGTGAGCTGCTCGAAGCGAGATGTCGATAACGAACACTGTGTTCAGGATTAGAGGGGCCCTGCCTGCAGCCAGGGGGAGGAGAGGGACAACCATGTGTTTTGGACTGTGTGGGGTCGATGGCCCGGCACATCAGAGATGCAGCAGTACAGGGCTTTAGTGGACACTGGTGCACAATGCACCATGACACCGTCAAACTGTAAAGGGACAGAATCGATTTCTATCTCTGGCGTGACGGGGGGCTCCCAAGAGCTGACTGAAGTGAGTCTGACTGGGCCTGAGTGGTAGATGCACCCTATTGTGACTGGCCCAGATGCCCCATGCATTCTTGGTGTAGATTACCTGAGGAGAGGGTATTTCAAGGACCCGAGGAGGGGTACCGGTGGGCATTTGGTGTAGCGGCCATGGAGACGGAAGAAAAGGGTGCCTATTGCCACTGCAACGGTCCATCGGCGGCAATATCGCACTAATAGAGACTCACTGATCCCCATCCACGAGCTGATCCGTCAACTGGAGAACCAAGGAGTGATCATCAAAACGCACTCCCCCTTCAACAGTCCCATATGGCCAGTGCGAAAATGTGGAAGACCGTCAGCCTGCAAACAGCTGTGCTTTACCTGGGGAGCAGAGGGTTCGCTTGGGAACGCTGCATTGGCAATAGTTCTTGCTTGCTTTTAAGATAAAGGAGCCAAGACGAGTTCACAGGGCCCTTTGAGGCATGAAAGAAGGAAACGTGTTGAAGGTCAGTTCTGAACACAGACCTTCAGTGTGGCTCTTCCCGGAATGGGTGATGGGTGCTTAGCGTGTGAATGCTGATGTCATCGTGAACTGCACAGTCCGGCTCCTGCATTGTAGCAGTTAACTAGGGTATTAGAATAACAATAAAGGAGCCTTAGGCCTTTGGGCTTTGGGCCCTTGTGTCCCCCATCGCAGAGTCCACCCATTCTTTTGGCCTGCTGCACTGCAGGCTCTCATACTGCTGGGGGACTTCAACCACGCCAACATCTGCTGGAAAAGTAGCACGGTGAGCTGTAGGCAATCCAGGAGACTCCTGGAGTGCATCAGGGATCACTTCTCAAGCCAGGTAATAGCCAGCCCTACCAGAGGGGATGCGTTACTGGACCTGATGGTCACCAACGCAAGGGAGCTAATCAGAGATGTCAAGATGGGAGGCAGCCTGGGCTGCAGTGCTCATGCACTGGTGGAGTTTGCAGTCTCGAGGGATATGCGAGAGGCGAAGAGTAAAGTCAGGACCCTGAATTTTAGGAAGGCAAACTTGCACCTGTTCAGGGGGGTAGTCAATAGGACCCCCTGGGAAACTGCCCTCAGGGACAAGGGAGCAGAACAGAGCTGGTAGATCTTTAAAGATGCTTTCCTTAGAGAGTGAGAGCTCTTGCTGCCCATTTGTAAGAAATAAGAAAGGAAAGCAGGAGACTGGGCATGGCTGAGTCAAGACCTGCTGTCCAAACTAAAGGATGAGAAGGAAATGCAGAGGCAGTGGAAGCAGGGACAGGTATCCTGGGACGAGTATAGGGATGCTGACCGGTTGTGTAGGGTTGAGGTCAGGAGGACCAAGGCACGGTTGGACCCAAACTTGTCGAGGGTTGCAAAGAATAACAAGAAGGGCTTCTATGGCTATGTCAGCCAGAAAAGGAAGGTCAAAGAAGGCATACCCCCCTGATGAACCTGACTGGCAAACCGGTAGCAACGGACAAGGAGAAGGCTGAGGTACTCAGCAACATTTTTGCCTCAGTCTTCGCTGGCAGCCTCTCTTCCCACACCTCTCGAGTGGATGGACCTCAAGGCAGGGACTGGGGGAGCAAAGTCTGCCTGGCACTGGAGGATCAGGTCACTCTCCTAAGCAGAGGCAGTGCTCCCTGGCACACTTGCACACACAACTGTCTCTTCCTCACGCCCTGCCTCTCTTTGGAAATGAACACCACCACTGTACAGCAGTGATTGGTGTAAGGACCAACTATCAGTCCTTGCTGTACTCCTCAGGGCTGTGGTCACAGCGTCAGATAACGTAGCTCCAGCTTCCCACCTGGCTCCTGCTTCCTGTATTGCTTTCATTGCAAGGCTGCCATGCAGGCTTATGGAACGAGCGAGTACTGCACATGCTTGTGAAACATGCCCACAGTGTGCAGGATGCCTTTGCTCATCCTGGATGTGCTCCAGCTGTGCTCCTGGGATGCAGCAGTCACCTTGGGCTGCACGTTCTTCTCTTCCTGCTCTTCCTGATGATCAACAGCCTGACCCTCACCACAAACCTCTCCACTATTGTGCTGGTGGTAGTTGCCCAGCACCTTCCAACCACCGCATACCTCTTCCGGGGACACTTGTCCTCCTGGACACCTGCTGCAGGTTGCCATTCTTCATAGGCTACTGTCCAACTTCCTGACACAGGACAGAGCCATTTTTAGCTGCTGCTGCATCTGGCAATTCTCCTGTTTTACTTCTCTCACAGAAGCAGAGTGCTGACTCCTGATGGTGATGTCCTCTGATCACTACGTGCCTGTCTGCAGGCTGCTGCACTATGCAGCCCTGAGGAGGGCCAGATCCTGCCTGCAGCTGGAAGCTGGGCCATGGATCAGTGGGTTCCTGGCCATGGTGGCTAACACCTCCTTGCTGCCAGAAATGGACTTATGTGGCCCCGCTGACGTCCACCAGTTCGTCTGTGATTTTTATCTTCTCCATCTGCTCTATTTGCTCTGTCTCCATTGATTATAATGTTGCACCCTACCGCAGGTCATTGACAAGTGGAAAAACCTCTTCCCTGTTGGGGCAGTCCAGCATTGGAGCAGGTTGCCCAGAGGGGCTATACCATCTCCATCCTTCAATATTTTCAATTCCTTTAGTGGATAGCTAACTTTTATAAGGTGGCCTGGAGGATACAACCATCCTCATGTCTGTTGGATTCTTTCTCCTTAACTGTCAGTGTTTTGGGGATTTGGTTGCGCTTCTTAGCCCACGGCAAGAGGTCATGCCGAGCGGCTGTGGCTGGAGCAAAGGCTTCAATGTGCGGACCACACATCTCCCCTACAGACAGCAGTAGGGCATACTGCTATGAAAGGAACATCTCTGCAAGCTTCCCTGACAGAGTGGTCCTTAAAAATCAGGGGAAAATCCTTTTGGTGTTACTAGTTATCAAGAGGGGAGGAACAGCCTCCCCAGGGCCATGAAGAGTCCTCCTCACTGGAGGCTTTCAAGTTGCAGTTAGCCAGCTGCTAGGTAATCTCCAGGCTAGCTTTCCCACGCAAGGCTGGACGAGATGACCTTCTGAGGTCCCTTCCAAAGTGGGCTGTTGCACAATGCTATGATTAGAACCTTTTCAGACTGGAATTAATGTTTCTTTCTCCTTAACTGTTGGTGTTTTGGGGACTCGCCTGTGGTATTGAGGCTCAGCCCATAGCAAGAGGTCATGTAGAGCAGTTGTGTTTCCAGCTGCAGCCTGGAGAGAAGCCACCCATGTGCACTGACAAGGGGAGTGTGGAGGTGGGCTGTGTCCTTGGGGGCAAGCCTGTGCCTGCGGGATGCTCAGCCGTGGGGTGAGAGCATGTAGGGAAGGGCTGGAGTGCTTTCACAGGGCCGTGTTTAGCTCTAGTCAGGTGAAAGGGTGCTGTCAGAGCTCTCTGCCTTGCTTATGCTGTTGATCTCGGTGCTCTCCCCTCATCCTAATCTCACAATGTTTTGGCTGAGGCATAGACATGAAATGGAGAGAGCCAATCGTCCTCACTCACGCACACCCGCTCTCCCCACAGCTGAAGCGGAACAGACAAGATCTTTGGGGTATGTTGTTTTATTAGACTCATCACATAGGTGTTAAAGTAGTTGTGTAGATGGAATGGCAGAGTCCAAAAGAGTGAGCAGGTGCCTGGGGCTTGGTCAGCATCACCTGGAAGGGGAGAAGGGAAAAGAAAAAAACGTGACTGTGGTGCCACATTCTCAAGAAGACTTGTCTTCAGTGAGGCCATTTGGCCTAAAAATTTGATGAATGTGCATTGGCATGAAGGAGGAGTGGAGAGGAGAGGAGAGGAGAGGAGAGGAGAGGAGAGGAGAGGAGAGAAGAGAAGAGAAGAGAAGAGAAGAGAAGAGAAGAGAAGAGAAGAGAAGAGAAGAGAAGAGAAGAGAAGAGAAGAGAGAGGAGAGGAGAGAAGAGAGGAGAGGAGAGGAGAGGAGAGGAGAGGAGAAGAGAAGAGAAGAGAAGAGAAGAGAAGAGAAGAGAAGAGAAGAGAAGAGAAGAGAAGAGAAGAGAAGAGAAGAGAAGAGAAGAGAAGAGAAGAGAAGAGAAGAGAAGAGAGAGGAGAGAAAGAGGAGAGGAGAGAAAGAGAAGAAGAGGCTCCTGGTGCCTGTCATATGTGCTGTTGCATCATACGGCTGATTGGGAGCTGGGGCCATCTAGCTTGCAGGGCCAGAGCTTCATGATGTCTGCACGGCAGAAACATGCAATGAGGGAAAAACTGATGGGATTTTTGCGATTCATCGAGCAGCCTATATTCTTGTGCTGTTGGGCTCAAATAATGGCAGCCGCAGATCAGGAGCATTTCCATGTTTCTCCCTGAGAAGTCCAACGCCCTATTTTCCATGTGCTTCTCATAGGAATAAGAATCGTGAGCGAGCACAGAAGGGTTTCTGTACTGGGCCTGGTTGGGATGCAAATATTCTTTTCTCGTCGCAGACTTCACAGTACCTTTTTGAGTGTTGACAGCACCCCGATGTTTAGCTATTGCTGAGCAGTGCTTGCACAGCACCAAGGTCTTCTGTGTTCCTCACTCTGCTGTCGCAGTGAGCTGGCTGGGGGTGGACAGGAAGCTGGGAGGGGACACAGCCAGGATAGCTGTGACTTTTCAGAACTAAAAAGACTTGTAAAGTGTTTTAATTCCTTCAACATTGCATTTCTTTTTTTTTTTTTTTTAGTTCTGTGACACTCTTACAACAGGATTTTCTTTAAAATGTGTACTAGTGTTTTTTTTCCTCTTCCCATTCATGTATTAAATCTTAAACAGAATAATACGTACGTTGCGGTATCCATAACTTCAGCACTAGCATTTAAAGTGGTTGGATCTAAAGCTCGCTGTTTTTCTATAGACATTTAAGCTGTGAAGATAGTCTCCTTGTTCAGATTTTTCCAAGTATTCTAAGATTTTACAGTTCAGTAAGTGTTGCTTTTCACAATGGAAACCTAGTAATAGAAGCAATGCTAAGACAAGTGGAAACTAAACAGGATTTGAAATATCAGTTGAAAAAGAATGGTATCATGGAATCTTTTGAAGATGCTGGGAAGGCAAAATGGATGGTTGGGACATATTTGAGAAAGCGGGGGTGGGGGGAGGTTGTCCTCTCCCAAGCTTCCCATAGAGGCATGTTGTATAAAGGCAGAATTCCCTTCAAAAAGCTTATACTCAAGAATGACGCATTTAAACTTGCCTCCTTTTAGTTTGATCTGAATTTCTTAACCTGTGTTTTATAATAGATGTTCTCGCAATATTGTGGAAGGACTGGAAATGGCAGAACTCGTGTTTCTTGAGTGCTCTTTCCTGCCCTCTAACATTCTCACTCAAAACACTTGGAGAAGGTGCTATTGTGCTTATCGGGTAAAATACAAATCTGAAACTACAACTGGGACTCTGAACTCGTCTTAAATCAATAGTTTTAAGGAAGAATAGTGTTCTTGTAAGACTGTCTCTTCAACTCAGAAGTTGCTTGAGTGCAGTGTTGCAGCCTGCACTGAACAATTTTAGTAATGCCACCATGTGATGTCATCAAAATAAAATTCCTGCTAACTCTGAATTAATCATTTGGCCTCACAGCCGATGTCTGTCTGTCTCCTGGGATGTCTTCAACACTGTGCAAACTTAGCATTTCAGAGGAGACATCTAAGCAACTTTTAAAGCTTGCCCTTCACCGTGCCATTCTGTGTTGCAGTGCTAGGATGGGGGATTGCTTTGGTTACACCTCAGAGTGCAATTAATTCTTGGGCTGCCAGGCAGCAGGATTCTGTAGAGCTTTCAGAAAGGAACTGCAGTTCCGCGTTTCCCTGGCTGAGCTGAGGGTAAGTCACGTACCCATTCAAAACCCGTGATGTTACCGTGGAGCTCACGCACTGCCTGTCTGGGAGTCAGCTGCTCTGACTCTGTCACCAGCAGGTTTGGGACCTTCCGGAGGTGTGCTGCCAGCTCGGTTAGTGTCCCTGGGCCAGGTGCTTCGCGCAGGCTCAGTTTGGGTCATTCCCACATTGCCTCCAGCATTGCTTTCGCTTTCCCAGTCTCACGCTGAAAAGGCAAGAAGTGCCAATGAGGCGTTAAGGCATCGGGTGGTCTTTATAATCAGATTAATGAGTGAAAGTATGTCAGATTTTCTTGACTCTTCCTTTCAAAGCAATATAGGTGCTCTTGTGGAGCACAGCACTGTATGACAATAATGCAAAGGAAAGTTCCATCAACTGTTGGGCCGACTGAACTAGCTCCTTCAAGAAACGATGATAGACCAGATGTAGATGAGATCATTGATAGCTATTGTGGTGGAAGCTGAAAATGCAGAAAGAGTAGTCTGGTCTATTAATCGGGATGTTTTGAGGCAGTGCTTTCAGTGCCAGCTACAGAGATGATTTATTTGTTGCAAAGTGTGCAAGTGGTGTTGATTAGAAGAGAGTTAAAAAAATCACAGAATGAGAAAGTGTATTTTTAAGTGGTAGGGAGCAAATGTGTTCTTGGGAGTTCCCCTGTGTTCTGGTAGAGACAGTCTGGCATGTTAGTAGCCATTTTCATCTCTTACTCTGCAAATCCTTCCCCCAGCTGGTTAGCAAGGCATCTAAGCTTAATAAAGGCTTTTCTTTGTTGTTTCCCATATGGCCTTGCCTTCTGATGACTTCTGTTCTGGCGAGCTTCTGTACTTTATCTGGGTGAAAATATTTCTCTAGAGAGTGCTCAGAGGGATGCTTTTGCAATGCTGTCAGACTCAAAATGGTGTATTAAAGCAGGCCCTAAAATAAAGTAGGAACTTTTTTCAGGAACTTGTTTATAGCATACGTATGACACAACTTATTAAAACTAGCAGAGTTTCAGAATTCTAGGTGAATTTTAAAATGGGATTTTTAAATTGTGCATTAAATGTAATGCAGAAGAAACTTCAGAGCGTTTGCGTTGCATAGGAAGCAATCTTAACTTTTAAACTACACCCACTTTCACAAATGTTAGAGCCACGCAGTCCTAGTTCAAGAGGGAGAGTGGATTCTAAATTCCAGAATCAATTTGCCATGGTGGTCCTGCTGTTTGCCCCGCAGCAGACTGCAGGAGTTTTGTCAGGACCGAGTCCCTGTGTAGGGTATGCAGCACTTTCTGTCCTGTAGGAACCTCAGCCAGAGCACAAAGGGAAAAATAAAGTGAAAAGATGTGGACAGTATAAGCATAACTATCAAAAGGAAATTTAAAGGTGGGGGGGAGGGGGGAGGCTACAAGATTAGAAACGTCACTATGTCCATGCTTATGTACATGCTTCAGTATATTTGTGCTTCTGCACATCTCAGGCTTTATTCATTTCAGTCATTTTATCAGCCACACAGCAAGGAATCCTGAATGGAGGGAAGGGTTCTTTTCCAAGGTGAAAAGTTGGGGGAGCGACGATAGGAGCAAGGCCCGTTTTCCAGAGCAGAGCCTTGAGCAGTCGTCTCCCCGGCACGGCTGCTCTCACATGGTTCGGCCCGGTGTCAGCAGCAGCACCACAGTCACTCAGCACCCCTCTGCGTGGCCGGGGCACACACAGCAAGGACAGCAGGGTTGGAGCCCACGTGTCCCTCTGGGGTCATGTCTTTGCAGCTGCCCCACTGCGGCATTCCCTGATGAGGGGTCGGGGAGGTGCCACAGGCTGCCCCACGCTTGTGCTGCGCTGTACGAGCTTGCTCGCTGGAGGGCTGCTTGTGACACCCAGCCCAGGAGCTGTGCACAGTGCTGACGGGCAAGCAGCAGCTACCACAGATGAACAGTGACCGTGGGGTATTTCTGGACACCAGGGAGGTACTTTCAAAGACCACTTGTCATATTTGGGGCATAGAGGATCTTAAATACAGATTCAACCTGCAAGCAGGCAGTGGTTTAGGATATCTCTGCCTTTGGCCATCCTCACTGCGTGAGCAGCAGTGGTGGACTGTGTGCAAGTGCCAAAAACGTGGGCTGGCAAGGCTGGCCCTGCAGCCCAGGGTGAGGAAAGCCAACACGCTCTCATCTGCTCGCTGTCATGGAGCTGGCAATAAACAATGGTGTGTCGAGGTACGACAGAGATACCCTGGATTTTGTGTCTGCATGAACTTCCACGAGTTCATGCGATGGTGCATCTAACAGGGCTAAATCCACATAGCACAGTGCTTTGGAAAATGCATTTTGGTTTAGGAACAGCTTTATTTCCAAAGGCACCACAGTACATTTATCTCCAGGCATATCAAGGAGACTCATTATCTTGACTCCTTTGGTGAAAAAAGCATTCCTCGAATGGAAACCTGGAAGTTTTGCACAGACGACAGAAGTACAACCCAAATCAGAAACAAATGTGATCTTACTTCTTGAAATTCTATTATTTCATCGTCTTTTCAGATTGGCCTAGACTGATTCCAAGCACCGCCTAACAACTCACGAGAAACTATGGATTGGCTTCTACCTGTAGTTTGTTTTTTTAAATTACTCAGTTATCTGCGGACATATTTGCAGACTGGGCATGTTCTTATAACACGACCTTTTAAATTCCTGATGTTTCATCACATCCGGATAGTTTTATGTCTTCAGTTTATGTCTTCAGGCAGCAAAGGACTGCCATCACGTCCTTGGGGGAAGGCCTCCACTATTAGTCTTCTCTTTTTGCTCTGACGTGCTGCCCTTCCTGGGTGTGGTTCTTTCCTCATGTGTCTGGGCAGGTGTTTGCTCATGACTATCCCTTTCTTCTGTTTTAGCATGTGCAACTCTTCTCATTCTTCTCCTAGGAGCAGCGAGGATTTCCACTTTCCCACACGAATGTATGTCTTCCTGAGAGAGATTCTGTGTCTGCCAAGAGGTTTTGTGCCCCCTTCCTAGCACTTCTTCTAGCTAGAGTATCATAGCTGTAGTGGAGATTGCCTGATGGATGTAGTTCGCTACAGAGTGATGCTTCAGGTGCTTTTTCTGAGGTCTGTGCCTCAGCCGCACTATCTTCAGTAACCTAAAGTTAAAAAATGTCTGTTAATGCATAAGTACTTACCAAACAGACTAACTTCAAACGGAGTTAGATGAAACTGAGGACAGTGAAATGCTGCTTTTCCTTTCAGATCACCACCGAATGCAAACTCAGAAACACGCAATGTACTCTCTACTGCAGATAAAAGTTGATGCGTTTAAGGGACAGAGAGCAGAGTATTCCGTGTACGCTATCACATGCTCCATTTCTGTGGATCGGCATCCAGACTGCTCTCAGCTAGAAAAAGGAAGTTGTGTGCAAGATACAAGCGATGACATACAACAGCCTCTTCACTCCACGGAAAGGAGTGACACAAACAACTTTCAATGATCTAAATCATGCGGAACAAGCATAGGTGAATAACTGAATGATAAGATCGGCTGATCGAAAAGATAGAGATTTATTCCTCACACACAGACACACTATTGTAACTGGAGTCAACAATGGTTTGAAACACTTCATTTCTAACTTCACAGAGTAGCTGAATATTTTGTTCACCTTCTAGGTTCAGCTCTAACTTAAGGTGTAGAAACTTATTCCTAGTATTTCAAAGAATGGTATAAAAAGCAAAGCAGGATTTTTATTGAGTACTCTCAAAAAACGTTATTCCCTAACAGAAACTTGCACACTCAACAGAACTTTTATGCTTACCATAAGATTAACCCTCATGGCCTGCTTCAGCTGTAGTGCTGGGACATAGCTGGCACGCTGCAGACGGTAGACTAAAAAAATTCACGATTCTGAACACCAGCGGTGGCCTGTAAAAACTTCGCCAAACACTCCTCAGAGAAATGACACATTTCAAAAATCTCTTAGGATTCTGCTTCTTTTCAAAGGGACGATGAAGACTTTTTCTTGTCCACGCTTACTTGTTGAGTGTCTGTGAAAGGTAACTTCAGGAAGTCTTCCACTAGTCCCGTCTCCTGACGGATTTCATACATGTCTTTTAACAGCTCTTCTACGTTTAACTTAGTGGTATGTTGCTGCAAGAGACCCCAAGCCTCCACCATGCACCTGCAATTCATTGTTTTGAGAGGTAAAGGAATATTAATAGTATAACCAAAAAGATGCCCCAAAATTATTGCATTCAAAGTTGAAAGGAAACTTAGGGGATCCTGATTTCTATTGTTTGTTCTCCATCTTTCACAATATTTGAATGCCAAAATGGTGGGATATAGTTCTTTACCTATTGGACAACACAGTGAGGAAAAGCTGCACTTCACTGCTGCCTGATATTGATGGCCTCATCACGTGTGTGTATATCCGAGGGCTCGCCTATGCTCTCCTTGGCACATGAGGGATTGAATAATTCTCGTATGTTGCCATGACACAGTTTCCATTGTAGCTGGATGAAAGAGCAGGGCCAGTGAATTCTGGAGAAGTCACAGAACACCTTTATTATGATATACACATACACACATGCAACAAAAATATTCAAAAGTTTCTTAATTTAACAAATATTCAGCCTTACTTAACTTATTTAACTTTGTTAAATAAACTTCTATGACTAGCTAATGAAATACTTGATAGAGGACATGTAACAATTCTTAAGTATTTGCAGGAAAAGAACTCAGTGAGTTAGCCATACAGAGCAAAGAGAGTCCTTTAAAAGGAGTAAGTCACACTTTTCTAGGTGAATCAAATCTCTGTATACAAACACCACTTTTTCTGAATACATGACTAAATAATAAGTTATTCTTCCGGACAAACAGATTATATTAACATCGTGACAACCTTCAGCATCAGAAAGGACAGGAATTAGGCTGAAAAGTCCCTTTTGCAGTTTTCCGCCTCAAATCTTGCCGCTATGATTATAGTTTTAATGTTGAAGGTACCTAAAAGACTGTTTTTGAGGAAGTGCTCAACTGGTCTGCTGAAAACAACCTAAAGGGGTGGCTTGGAAAATTCAAATATCAAGCATTATGAAAGTTGATTTCTTCTTTGTTTTAATCAACTTCCTGTCAAAGTAATCAAAACAAAATTTCAAATCATAATTTATTGCTGAAGATCTCGTAGCAGTATTCTAAAAGAAGTTTCTAATGCTTTAGCACCTGTTATTAGTTAAGCAGCAGTTTCTTAAATTCGTTTTCTAGATTATAGCTTTGTTCTGCACTGTATGTCTAACTAAACTGTAACATACTGACTTGACAATCCTTGTCATCTAGAAGCCAAAAAGCTTGAATAAGCTTAAGAAGACCCGCAGGGATAGCAAAGGCAGCTGGGAAGGAGTCGATTGAAGTTTCTGTTCTATTTGGAAAGCAATGCGTGATATCTAGCAGCAAGTAAATTGTCTGATAGCAAGTATCTCATTAAGGTTAATAAATTTGTAAGACCAAAAAATTGATCACATTACATTTAGAAAAACACATTGAAATAAGAATATGAAAGTGGCAGGGAAGAGAAAAGACTAATGGATTAGCCTTGCCATTTTAAGCTATTCTAACCTAAAGAGAGTCAGGTCCTAACAACAAAATAGCATTCTGAATAAATAACCAGAAAGAAATACTCTTTGATTTCTGTAAGGCATTCCAAAAGTTTAATTCTAGGTATTTAAATACTTCCCTTACAAACTCAGGCTCCCTCTTTAGTCAGTGGAGCAACCAGTTGGACATTCAAACCATTTGAACATCCCATGCTGAATTATTAAAGCAAACAAATTCTACAGTTTTTCCCCCTCATTTCCAGAGTCTAAAAAACAATGTAAATTATGGTGTCCTCAAAACACAACTTAGCTCTGACTGTGTAAACTGGATTCAAAACGGTCTGTGGATCTCTCCTTGGGAGTGTCATTTTCTCTTTCTGACATCTGTTTTTAGGGACACATTCTAACAAGACCCCTCTGGGGTACAACAGGTTTGAAATCCCTTGCTCTCTAGGCTCCCTTCTCGGGTCAGGCAACAAACAACAAAAGAGCAATTCTATTTCAGCAGCTTGAAAAGTAAGTTTCTGCCCAATGACTTTTCTCTTCTCTCTCTTTCCTATTCTGTGTGCCAGCACTTTTAACAGAACAAAAGGAAGCCCTGTTAGCTGTGCTGGAAAATGGATGATTTCAGCAAAAATCAGGTACTGGTAAACCACTGCTAGAAATCCTTTTGCTCTGAAGCAGCAGGTGTTAGTGCATCATTCTGGTAAGTAGCCATTTGCTACACATGTGGGTGTTTTAAAAAATTTAAAACTGTGTCGATATTTTGAGAAAAACTAAAGGGGCTTTTTATCTTTAACATTTCTTAGTAAACCTGTTTTCTCATCTCAGGAAAGACTTTGCAACAACACATTCAAAAGAAATCATAAAAAATCCCCAGTACAAAGAAATAAAACAATGCTTCTGTCTACAGCTTCATTCGGAACTAAATGTTTTCACTTGCATTGTGTTTGGAGGATGAATTAAACACCTGGGTGAACAGCATGCAAGAACATTTACGTGCAGATGCTGAAAGCGTAATCAAAATAACTCCTGTCTTTCATAAGTCATTGGATTTTGGGTGGAGTTTGGGGGGATTTGTTGTTGTTGTTGTTGTTTTCAGTGTACATAACACCCGCATGTAAACTAGCAGGTGGATATTTCCCAGTTCCTCCTTCATCTCTCCACCACAACTTCTCAGCTTGGTCTCCTAACTGGGAAACCGTTCCATCAATCATCAAGCAGTCAGAATCCCATTCTCGTCTGGAACAAAAGCACAGGCAAGCTTCCATCTCCGAAAGAAGCCAGTCCTGTTTCTGCCTTTGCTAAAAGAGACGTAAGACACAAGAATCAATTCCTTCTTGTCTCAGGTGCCATTTCAAGTTTACAGGTGAGGTAGCATTCAGAACATGTAGTGTAAGCTCAAGTTCTCAAAGAGATTTTTTTTTAAACATGTCGTGAGCATTTGTAAGACAACTAATGCCAACAACAGAATTTATAATCCATCCCAAGAAGTATTTCCAAGGTGTATTTTTTCCTCAAGCAATAAAGAAAAAGCTCAAGACATGGAGGTGATGCTTTTACTGTAAAAAAAGTGTTCCAGTATTTGTTGTTGCTACTCACATAACCAGCATCGCGTGCAAGATAACCTTTTGTTGTCCAAGAGAAGGAAACCACAAGGATAGCACCTCCGTAGCCTCCCTTTCCCTTGCAGGTTACCGTGACCTGCTCTAAAACAGATCACGCAGAACGAAGGCGAAGGACAGCCCCTGGCTCACCTTCCGCACTGGCGGATGCGAGGCTTAAACACCGTCCTGATGTGCAGAGCAGCGGTAAGGTGAAACTGGTAGAGGAGCCAGGTTTTGGAGTGCACAACAAGCGCCAGGTTTCTGGGCAGTAACCTACAGACAGGCCACCCGGTGCTGCTGTAAGGCAAGCAAAGGGCCTGACGGGCAAGTAAGGGAGATGAGCAGGGAGGTGAGCAGGCAAGCAAGGAGTGCTCCTCAGCCAGCTTCAGGCCTTCTGCTGATGAACCCGCTGTGAGAAAGTGAGAGGAGCAGGCTTTGCCTAGTGCAACGACAGTAGCTGCAGCAGACCCATCTGATGGTTCTGCTCGGGTATTCAACAAAATATTCTCATATTCACAGCACAGTCTTGCGTAACCGATGAAAGGACCCAAAAGCCAAGTGGAAACCCAAGTCCTTTGCTTACTGCTGGTAAAGACTGTCACTTCTCCTGCCTATCTGCTTAGTAACTCCAGCCACTGCTTGGAAATCAGTCATGTATGACACTGAATTCTGCTATTAGATGAAAACTCTCTAGTCTGGTGGAAAAAAAATACAAAAATCGGAACATAACCAGCACCATACAGAGACGGCGACTGAGGCCCCAAGATAATTTTGTAAATCTCGCTGTTGTGCCTCTTCCCATCCTCCCACTGGTGCCCCTTCTCTTTGTTACCTGACATCTGGGGTTCTGACAACTTGAAGGTTAAACACCTGGCTTGAAACGTCCCTACACATCCATTTAATATACACTTGACAGAAAATCAGTGGCTGTTGAATATATTTGTGCAGGATTAGCAGAACTCTAAGTATCATTTCCCTCATCTTCTCCCAAGTTCTGAGCAAACTATGCCACTGCTGCCTTCCTTTATATCAACAATTTTTAAGATGGTAGTAGCATTTAAAACCTCTACTTACAAGGCCACCCAAGTCTCTATAATCATAGATAGACAGAAGCAGTCACACTGCATGTTGACAGGCAATCTCAGCTCTGGCTGTCCCCCAGTTTAAGAGCCACATAGATGCATGTGCATCTTACATGTACACGCACACACCTGAATGATGATGAAGACTACATGATACCATTAAGAGTATTCTTTTAAAAATTACACTGCATCTGTCCTGTCATTAAATAGAAATGCCAAGGGTTTAGATATATCACATATTTCTAGAATTACAAGCATATAAATACAGTATAGGTATTTTCCATAATTAAGCAACTACTGAACCTCTTCACTGACAAGAAATACCTCAGCACTTACTTGAGTCGCCAACGCCACTAACAACTCTAATGCAACACAACTAGAAAACCTCCACTGAAGAAGAAAGCAGCTTACCAATTCTGCAATTCATTCTTGAGCTTTTCTTACTCAGCCTGTCATACCACCTCCTAGCATGTTCTGCTGACCTCCCAAACTCTGGTTTGAACGTGAAACTGTTCTCAAGCGTAAGCAGGGAAATCCAACCATAGGTTTTCCCATCGGCATGCAAAGATGAACCTCTTATGCCTCCTCTGTCCACACTCCCGACGACGGCAAGCCAGAAGTGCTCTTCAGTTACCCAAGTCTAAACACGTTTAGGATCTTGACTGCATCTGGGGAAACACAAGGCTAAGAAATACTTGCTCTGTGTGTAATCCCCACTGAATCACAAGGAAGCAAAGGAGAACGGAAGACACACCAGGTCTGCCAAGCAAAGAAACCGAGGAAGCTTCTCAGTGCACAGAAGCACAGCTGGAGACATCATTCCTGCTGCCATGCAGTCAGCAGGACTGAACTGCATCCATTTGGGTCCCTTGGAGAATACCAACACCCAGATTGTGCTGGAGGATGCATTTGACATAGGGGACCCTCTGAAAGAATAGCAGATGTGCAGTTTTATTCCCTGGGAAAGTGCTCTGACACTTCCCTGCTTCTCAGATAGTGTAGGACAATTAAAATACAGTAACTCATTAGTAAGCATGGGCTAATTTCTGGCCGATCATGATTCTAACAAGAGCCAACAAATTCTTCAACTAGTTTTGTTCAGACTGTGTTTAGGACAGTCATTTTGCTCTACATTTTAGGGGAAAGCAGATTACACAGCTTGCCTCTTTGATGTGGAGAGCCAGGTTTCCAAAGAATACTGCAAGCCCAAAAGAGCCCAGCATAGTGCAGCTTATACATAAAGCCAGTATTACTTCACAAGCCATACTGCATGCTTCTGTCAGACAAAATGGGCTTTATGTAGGCGCATGGGAAGTGGGCCTTTTGCTCAAAAAAAAGAAAATCCTGCTTAGAAAAAAGTTCATAGACTAAAACAACCACACGACATCCTTTTTCATTTGTCTCTAAATCCAGAGATTTTCTTCCTTCACTGCCATCTGAAATCCTACTACTTGAGGCACCTTGCATGTCAAACCAAGAAAGCTCAACTCAGAAGGCAAAGACCCTTCTTCTTAACGGAACTGAGCAGCTGGGACTACGATACACCTTCCCTCTCATCCAAACATAACAGCACAGTCAAGACAGTTTTTAAATTCCAAGCTGAGAGAATCAAAGTTTGAAAACTACAGGACAGTCTCACGTTAGCACAAAAGAATCCATTTCTTTTCAATTCTCTGCCACAGAGAACTGAACCTTACACAGTCTTCACAGCCTGACCCTTGTGTTTCTTATTTTTCATGCTGCAGCACAGAACGCCAGTACCCACATCTGCACAAAGACTTCCACTGCTCAAAACAGCGCGCAAAGCACTGAGGAGTCTTGCCTCGGTCTGGGCAGTACGGGAGCAATCCACCTCAAATGCACTACGCATTTTGCATTTGGGGGGATCACGTATAGACAGTTAATGATTGCTTTTCCTTCCAATAACAAAACAAAAAGAAAAAAAGAAACCCTCCTTGCTTCCACGGCTGTTCTTTCCAGGCTAGAGATTCATGGCAGTGACTACCTATTTTACCCAACATACAAACCACCTTTTGAACCATTTTCAAAGCTGCCCCAAAAACTAGATCATAAATAAGAATCAGTCTCAAGAAAGAACAGAGGTCTCTGCACTACTCAACATATGAAGGACACTTTTATGTACTAGACTCCTTTGTAAAAACAAAATATTTGGGATGGCAACTGAACTATAAACTTCTTTGTAGACTTAAAGACTTAGTGAATAGCAATATCCTGCAATACCTTGATTACTTGTTAGCACTTGCATGGTTTCAGAATGCATACGTAATGACACTGTATGGAAATTATCAGGCATTTATTTTGCTATTCGTGCCAAGGCCACAGCTGTGTGAGGCATTACAAAGCTGTTTGAAGGATTTAGTTGGATTTACATGCTTAACACCCCATTGTGTGTATTTACAATTGCACTGCCAAAAGTTTTATGTACTACAGAGATGGGTAGCTTTAAAACAACTGAAGCAATCATTCGTAACTATACACAAAGATGCTCTGGCATCACTGCCTTCGTTAGCCCACACCCAGGGCTAAAAAATAATCAGTTATTCTATCACCTAGTATCCCTTGGAATTGGGAAAAGGAGGGAGACTCATGGGTTAAAATTTAAACTGATTTAATAAAATAAGAAAAACAATATCAATGTTAATACAAAACAAACAAAATTATACTTAGCCCAGACAGTGGTTGCAAGTCACTCAAGGGATAGCATTCTTTGAGGAGGAGGATTGCTCCTCAACGAGGAGAAGAAGAAGCAGCAGCAGAAGCAGCAAAAGAAGAAGCAGCAGCAGAAGCAGCAAAAGAAGAAGCAGCAGCAGAAGCAGCAGCAGCAGCAGCACAAGAAGCGGAAGAAGACGCGGAAGATGACGAGGAAGACGAAGAGGAAGACGAAGAGGAAGACGAAGAGGAAGACGAAGAGGAAGATGAAGCTGCAGGAGAAGCAGAAACAGCAGAAGAAGCAGCAGAAGCAGAAAAAGAAGAAGAGGAATTAGCAGAAGATGAAGAAGCAGAAGATGAAGAAGCAGAAGATGAAGAAGCAGAGGAAGCACAAGCAGAGGAAGAAGAAGCAGAAAAAGAAGCAGAAAAAGAAAGAGAAGAAGCACTGCTTGTAAGAGCATTTAATACAGTAAATAATCCTTAGTTAACTTGATTTTTTAACAGTTTCATCATGAGCTTAGAGTGTAACCGCCAACAGAATCTAACAAGAAGAAATATTAAGACAAGTAGAGTTGTATGTAAAGAAGTGGGGTTTCTCTTTGCTCTCCTGAGTGTTTATCACCCAGAGCTGGCTGAAGTTCTGATCCTGCAAACTGCTCCTCGGTGCTTGTATGCTCACTCTGGGAAACACAGGCAGCTATTTGAATTATTTGCAGGTACAATCTTCACTTATGTTCTGCTTTGAATGAAATGAATGAAATGAAAACATACATTTAGCAATAAATGCAGCATCATGCTCCTTACCTTGCACTCATTTTCTCTAATAGTTCTGTATCTTAAATAACACAAATCTGTAGGGACCGCTGACCCCAACACACGCTGTGCTTTCTGAATAGGGCACATGTATCAAATCGGCAAACGAAAGACAGAAACACCTCTCACCTTGCCCCTCTTTCCCTCAGTTTGGTGTGGGAGCTCGTTTCCCCGGTGAAGGTACCACAAAAACAGCCTCCCAGAGGGAAAGGAAGGGGAGGGGATAAGGGAAGAGGCGGACACAGAGAAGCAGCTTTGCCTTCCCCTGTTAAAACCACAGCCCACTCAGGAATCATGTTTCCAGCCTGCAGAGTGAACAGCACAGTATTGCTAGCAGCGGAGTACGTAAGCTCTTTGTATGAGCATCGCTGCTTTGAGCAATTGAAATGTTCTACGCAGTCTTTTGACCAGCCGACAGGCTGCCCACCAAATGAGAAGCAGAATGCATTTGCGAGATGAGGCACTGATAAACTTTTAGTTGGCTTCCAAGCAGAGCAATTCAAGTGAGGTGCTGTATTAATGGATTTTCTCCTGCGCAAAGGCTCACTGCCGGGGCTGCCCCGGCCGGCCCTGGCCCCAGCTGACCAGGAGCCCATTGCACCGGGTGCTTTGGAGCTCCTCCCGCCACCCCCGGGCAGCCATCAGCCAGGAGACACCCCCGCACCCTCCCAAGGGCCTCACTCGCCTCACGGGCAGCCCCAGGCTCACCTCAGCCAGGCCGCAGCTGGAGCAGGGACTGCACCTCCTGAGAACACCATGGCTGTGGGGAGCTGAGTGTGGGGAGCTGACAGCTCCCAGCATGGCCTGGGAACAACATGGGGCCTGGCAGCCCCGTGCCCCAGCACTGCAGCTCCCTGCATGGCTCGGGAACAACATGGGGCCTGGCAGCCCCGTGCCCCAGCACTGCAGCTCCCAGCATGGCCCGGGGCACCTTCCTGCTGCTGCAGACACTGTCCCCGACCCGAGGGCAGAGAATGTGAGAGGGGAAAGGGAGGGGAGAGAGAAAGGGAGAGGTGGGGACAGGAGCAGGGCAGGGAGAGGAGAAGGGTGGGGACGGTGGAGAGAGACGGAGAAACAGAGGGTGCGGGTCGGGACAGGGAGGCGGAGAGGGGCAGAACAGCAATGGCCTCCAGGGTGGAGACGAGGAAGAGCAGAAGGGGATGGGGAGCAGGAGGGAGGCCCAGAGAGAAGGGAGAAGGCCTGGCCAGCTGAGCAGGGGAGACAGGCAGGGAAGAGGGGCCGGGCTGCAGGAGGGAGGGGAAAATAGGGCCAGGAAGCAGGACATGGAGATGGAAAAAAGAGAAGGACAGGGAGCGGGAGAGAGAGATGTGGGGAAAGAGAAAAATAGCAACAGGCTGTAGGACAGACAGGGAGGAATTAGAAAATGCAGACAGGGAGTCAAAGAGAGAAAGAAAGAGAAAGAAAAAATCATGATGGGCTCAAGAAAGAGAGGGAGGAATTAAAAACTGGGGCAGGGAGCCAGACAGAGAGCGATGGGCAGAAACCAAAAATAGCAATTCTGGGCAGCTGCCCCCATTTCTGGAGCACTGCCCAGGAGCTGCATCAGCAGGAGCCTCAAGAAATGTGCTGCCTGCGCAAGCCCTGCCCTGGGCCCGATCCTGCGCCCTCACATTGCTGATGAACATCATGTTGCAGAGTGGCCGGGACTGGGGGAAAAAAGCCCAACAGGGAGGAAAAAAATTGCCCATCTGTTTTTTTGTTGGTTTCCTTGTTGGTTTTGCTTTTAAACAACTACTATTTAAGCTCGAAGTACAACCTGCAAGGAAAAAGGCACCAGGCGTACCAGGCTGGGGTCATTTAAAGCCCAAACATATTCGACAGCCACACAGACCCTCGCGTGCTCCCACTGCACACACTCCACCCCCTGCCTGCAGGTACAGGCAGCCGCCCTGTTTCTGGAGCGCTCCCCAGGAACAGCACCACCAGGCAGCTGTGGCGTGAGGGTGGTGAGACACTGGCCCAGGTTACCCAGAGAAGTTGTGGATGCTCCCTCCCAGGCAGCGTTCAAGGCCAGGTCGGATGGGGCTTGGAACAACCTGGTCTAGTGGAAGGTGTCCCTGCCAGTGGCAGGGGGGTTGCAACTAGATGGTCTTTAAGGTCCCTTCCAACACAAACCGCTCTGTGATTCCATAAAGAAAAGACTTCCCCGGGGATGAACAAACGCGGCGTCTTCTGGGGAAAGGGAAAATACAAACAAGCCTGGGGCCGGGGTGTGCTGAGGTGGGGACTGTCCTGCAGGCAGTGGGAGTTGCCAGGAGTGACACTGTCTGCTCAACACACTCAGGGTGCTACACAGCTGAAGGACACCACGCGCTGGGGCTGCTTCTTCCACCTTTATTAAAATAGAGCCATTTCTTTCTGACGAGAGCTGCTCCTCTGCCTGACAGAGGGGCAACACCAGGAGAACAGTGCTCGCAGGGTCCAGTGTGATCTTGGCTGCACCTGTGGAGAGCTCAGGTTGTGGATGGTCTGAGAGGCCAGGAAACGGACGAAGAGGCTGCTGTCTTCCAACAAGGGCTCAAGGGCTGTGACAGAAACAAAGAGAGCCAAGATGATCCCCCATGTGTGTAGAGACCCCCAGGCATCCCCTCAGCCCATGCCAGCCCCACCGCCTCTCCCTGGCCAGGAGAGAGCTGCTGCATAGGAATGCCCCAAATGCCCCTGCCACATTCCCCTGGCCCTGAAGTGTTTCCCTGCAGCAAGGCAAGGCACGGCAGCACCCTGCCCAAGCTCTGTCCCCTGCCCCACCAACCCCGGCCAGCACAGCACTGCCGCGACTCACCGCTGATGATGTCAGACAGCTTCTTCTGCTTTTGGAGCCCCACATATAGCGCGGCAAGCCCTAGGCACAGAGCGTTGTCAGCCCCCCTGCTCCCCAGCGTGCTCCCCGTAGCACATCCCCCCAGCCGCACGCCCTCTTCCCCCCCATCAGGGCTGACCCCAGGGAAGGCCAGTAGCCGCGGTGGCCACCAAGGGGCTCTGGCAGCCCCAGGGCTGCTCCTCGCTGCCAGAACAGCATCAGGGACTGGGGCCAGGCTACCAAAGGAGGGACCACGGGGGCTGTGGCTCACCGATGAACCTGACGGCCGCCTGTCGCAAGGTGGCCTGAGCGTTCTCCAGGTACGGCAGGCTCTGCTCCAGGTATTCTTCAGCTCTGCCCATGCCCTGCGCCAGCTGGAGAGAGAACAAGGGTATGGGCATATCACAGTCCCCCCCACAGCCAGCCGAGCACTCCCTCCTCCCAGCACCCCCCGTGCCCCTTCCCCCCCAGGCCATTCTCATCTCCCAGCCAGGAGCCCTGTGGGACTGAGGTTGAGAGAGAGAGACACAGGCAGAGGGGTTCCAGGGGTGCTCAGACCCCTCCATCGCACCACATGGCCTACATGGGCCGGGATCTCCAGGCCCTGGGGCTTGTTCTCACCAAGCACTCTCCAGTCCTCCATGACTGCTCTGTGTCCACCAGGTGCTTGAGTTCTTTCCACTTGAGGAGCTTTGCTGCAGCAAGGAGGGCTTCCCCAGAGGCCTGCAGGACAGCAGAAGGTGGGAGGTGGCACCACGGCCTGGGAAAAGGAAGGAGACCTGGCGTCCCCCTCCTTTGGCTCTTTGCCCATGGGGTGATCCTGCCCTTAGGAAGCTGGGACATGCCCTGTCCCTAATGTCTGGGGGTCTCTTCCCTGCATCACTGCTTAGCTTTGAAGTCTGTACCTTGGCCACTCTCTCGTCTTTGTCGCTCATGTGAATCAAGAGCGGGACCAGGCCCATTTTCAGCTTCTTCTTCATCTGGGTCTTGTCATTCCCCATCACAGTGTTCATCAGGTCTCCGAAGAAGCTGATGGAGAGCTGTCTCAGCTGGCTGAGCTCCTGGTAGGGAGAAGCAGAGTAGAGTCTGAGCAACAGTAGCTCTCTGCCCACAGTGAGCAGAGCTCCCCACAGACAGGCTGAGGAGGAGACCGGGCTGGTCCTGGGCAATGCCTCTGGGGCTCAGCCTCAGCCCCTCTCCATGCTATCTGGGAAGAACATGTGGTTCTGCCCTGCAGTGCAGCTGGGGGAGCCCTCAGGTCTCCGAGAGCAGCTGTCAGGGAGAAGCTGTGCTGGGCTGCAGAACCCAGAAGTCGTCCCACAAGAGCCCGGGGGAGAAAGGAGAGGAGCAGAGCCTGCTCTGAGTGCTGCTCGCAGGGCTGGGCTGAAGGGCAGCTGGTCCTTGCCCAGTGCCCATCTGCAGGGCTCAGCCTCCCACATCAGCCTTACATTGTCAAAGAGGGGCAGGAGCTCCTCCACCAGCTGCACAGCAATGGGGCTGGCCTCCTTCCTCTTCAGGTGACCCAGCAAGTTTTGGAAGACCATCAGGGCCCTGAGCTTGATCTGTTCATTGTATCTCTGCAGGGCCATCACCAAGTCTGGCAGGAGGACCAGCATTTTGCTTGCCTGTATGAAAAAGAGAATTCCCATTTTGTTACGCGCTCCATGCCTGGAAAGCTCCCCAGGCAGCCTCCAGGCCCCACCGTGGCAGGGAGGGCGTTTGGAGCAGTCACCCCTCCTCCTGACTCCCAGCCAAGGCCAAGGCACTGCCATACCCACTGCCCCAGCCCTCGGCTGCCAACATGGCTCCCCTTGACGACACCCTGCTCACCATGTCAGGTCTCTCTGACAGCGTGGTGATGCCTGTGAGCGCCAGTGACACCACCTCTGGGCTTGAATCTGTCAAGAATATCCAGGCTTGGTCCTGTGCAGCAAATCCCTCCTCTTCCAAATCCCTGTCAGTCAGCAGCTGAAAGAAACCCAGCAGTGAGCAACCAGGAGAGCCGGTGGGGCTCCCCACACTGTGGAGACCCTGGTTCCTACGGGCAGCTGAGGACAAGGGCACCGGGGATTCTTCTGCTAACTCACAGCCAAGCGAAGGATGCAGGTGTTCTCTGCATAGGTGCAGAAGAGCCTGTTCTCATGGTGCTGCAGTTGGATGAACAGCTCCTTCAAAACGTTCTCCAGCGTCTGGGCTGTGGAGAACATCACCTCCCACATGGCCAGGGCAGTGCTGCAATCGGAGCGCTCTGTCAGCAGGGCTGCCTCGGCCACAGCAGCATGGCCTGGGACAGCCCTGCAGGATGCAGAGCCTGCCCCTTGGTCGGGATGCCCTGGGCAGCAGGAGAGGGTTGAGGTGGTACTCCCCGTGGGGCTGGGAGGAGCATGGTGGCAGGGCTGTGGGCTGGCTTGGCCAATGTTGGCTGGAAAGCGTGGTGGGAAGGAGGACCCTGCTCCTCAGGGGTGTCCTTCAGTACTCCTTGGGTCTGGCAGCCAGAGAGCCTCCGGGCCTCTCACCCCACAGGGAACGAGCCCTCATGGCTTTTGGGGCCAGTACCTGTCTCCTGGTGGCACGATCTTCAACAGCGTCCTGACCACCTCCTCAGGGCGCTTGCTAGCCATCTGGAGGAGCAGTGACTCCATGATCTGCTGGGACTGTGCCATGTTGGGTTGTTCCAGGTTTTTCCGGATGTAGCTCATGATCTTTTCCACCTGGAGGGAACACAGGTGAAGATGGTGCTGCCCCTGGAGTGCAGCCATTTCCTCAGCTGCCCTTCCCATCCCTCTCTGCTGCCTTCAGGTGGCTTCAGGTGCCCGAGACACACGGGTTTGGGAAGGAGGGATGGAGGAACAAGACCTGGGATGGTTGAAGGGCAGGGCAATCCAGCCACAGGCCACTTACATCCTTCAGCCCGAAGTCCAGCTCTCCCATGATCACATCCAGTATGCTGCTGGCCACGTGATTTTCATAGATGTTTAAGACTGTCATGGTGTCAAGGACTGTGAGGACAATGTCTGTCCTCTCCGAAGGCTGGAGGTATTTTCCAAATGCCTGTGGGAGGAAGGAAGGGAGTGAAGACATGTCACAGCGAGTGTCCTCATGGTGCTGCTTAGCTGGGCAGTGCGAGCAGCCCTGGCGAGAGATGCGGCAGTGCCGGTGCCCGCAGGAAAGCTGGCAGCAGAGGCTGACATCACTGTACGGGGGAGGATGAGAAGAGAGGGGCCCCAGGGTGAGGGAGCAGGAACCCTCTCACCAGGGACAGCGAGACCACGCCAGCCCCGTGGATTCTGGATGCCTTTGCTCACACAAGTCCCCTGCTGATGCCACAGACAAGAGTCCCAGCAAGGGGGAGCTCATTACCTCGACAATGTTTCTGGTGCTGGGCAAACAGCGCAAGGAGGTGGTCTCAGCTTCCCAATCCCCTTGGAGCTGTGCATTCTCCTCCGGCACCGTCGCGCCTAAAGAGCGGGGCAAACACACAAGGGTCGGTAAGACACAGCAGCTTTGCCAGCCAGCTTAGCAAATGCTGAAAAGAGCTTTGAACTAGGAATGGCTGAGGAGGGAGGTTCTGAGCCACAGTCAGGGGAGGAGGTGGTGGACAGCCGCGTCAGTTAAAGGGTGGCCTGCCCCCAGCGCAGGTATGCGAACACTCCTGGCCTGGGAAATTCCAAGGACCTGGAGCTCTGCAGGCAGTCCCACGACTGAACCATGGTTGGAATAATGGTGACGTGGGGGATGGCTGGTGTGGCTGGAGTGCTGCAGGGCAGGGATACAAAGTGTTCGGGGACATGGGGAAGATGCGGAGCATGGCTGCCTCCTGTGTGAAGGAGCAGCTCAGCTACACGGACCATCAACAGTGTGGGAGAGAGCGTGTGGGTCAGGAGCAGAGGAGAAGCGGTGCTGCTGACATGGTGCCTCCAGCAAGCACGAGAACGGTCCGTCGCAGCACCCAGGAAGACAAGCAGATGTATGGGGTGATGTCGGTGTGCAGAGGGCTGCAGCCCACCACAGCTTCTCTTACCTTTTTGACCTTTTTGCCGACGATTGAATACAAAGAGGAAACAAAGAGCATCCAAAGCCATCCGTCTGGTCTCTTCTTCTGCAAACGATGCGAGGAGGAGGAGATGTCCTAGCAGCTGTCCGAGGATTGGAATCTGGACCTCTCCGTAGGAGGCACATTTGTCCACACTTAGAGCAACCTGGGCAATGGAGGCAGAACAACAGAAGGGTTGAGGGCAGGAGGTGGGGCCAAAGCCCTGAAGCCAAGAGTGTGCCCCGGCTGGATGCAGTTGGGTTAGAGCTTTGCAGGGCCCTGCGGGCCCCGTGTCCCAAAGCAGTGAGCTGGGCAGCAGCCCCGCGCTGGGAGAGCTGCGGGCTGCTCTGGTCTGCAGGGAATGGAAGATGGTCTGGCTGGCGGGTGCCCGGTCATCACCTTCAGTGCGGAATAGCTGGCCAGCAAATAGCTCAGCATCCTAATCCTCCCCACGATCCTCTCCCGCACATCTGCTCCCGCAAACTTGCTGAACATCAACAGCATCTGGGAAGAGAGAAGCTGCTGGTGTGCCCCGGGAGCAGACACCTGCTCCTGCAGAAGCAGCAACTCCTGGGCTGGACTCGCACAGGCCATCAAGGCTTCCTCTCATCTCGAGCAAAGCCTGTAGTGGGGGGGGGTCCTGCCCCAAGGGTTTGTGAGAAATCCCCCAGGCCAACCCTGTGGCCAGGCAGGAAGGCAGATGCCACCCCCTGTAGCCACTGTGCTCCAGAAGAGCCTGGTGGGCAGCCCCTGGTTCCCCAAGGGAGGTGGGCAGCCTCCCTGCTGTATGCTGTCTCCGCATGGCATTGGGGTGGGGACCATCCACTCAGGACTGGACAATCCCTTCGTTCCAGGGTGAGCAACAGCCTCACTCAGTGAATATGGCAGACCTGGAAGATGTTCTGCAGCTCCTTGCTGACTTTGGAGGCAGGAGAGCTGAGCACCATCGTCTGGAGCATGATGTCCATGGTATCCAGGGTCTGCAAGGTGGACAAGGGGTTGTGGCAGTGTTTCCTGCTGTCCCTCCCACCCCCAAGAGACTGATCTGAACTCCCAGAGCCAGGGGAGGACTCCCGTGCTGCCTCGTGGTGTCTGGGAGAGACCCAGGGGCAGACAATCTGCTGCGTGCAGAGCAGCCTGTAGCCCTGGCCATGGCCAGACTCATGGGAAGTGGAGAGAGGGATGAGGGTGGGACAGCAAAGCCGAGCCCATGCCGTGCCTTGGATCTCTGGTGATACGGCAGCACGGGGTGGCCAGGGAGCAGCCCAGAGGGACGGGGGACTCCTGTAGCTCAGCCAGCATTTACCTTAGAGTAGAGCTCAGAGTCCTTGTTCTGCATTTCCTCTTTTGGAGGATGCCACAAGACACTTGTGAAGCAGAGATATAGGAGGCTGTTCTTTTTACCCTCCAGCGCCTTCTCCACCGAGCTGCAAAGAGAGAGAGGCCAGTTGGCCACTGGTGCTGGGAGCAGTGCCCCGAGGCCTCATGCAGGTGGACGTGGAGCTGTGGGGCAGGGTTCTCCAGGAGGGATGGGCAGGTACCTCAAGGCGGCGATGGCAAGCATGGCTTGCTCCTGCAATGCCGTGCACAGTTGGTGCTTGGGCTCCTCTTCCAGCAGCACCTGCAGAGCACAATCGGGATGGGACCTGGCAGCTGCCAGCACCCAGTGCCACCAGAAGCTCACCCTGCACAAGCCCTGTCCTTACAGGTGTCCGGGGGGGCCTTGCCCCATTGCCCAGAGCTGTTGGGTGTCCCCTCACCTTGATATTTTCTGCCAGCTCATATATGTTGCAGAAGTCATCCAGGCCTTCTGACAAGTCATGGTGCCTGGCGGTTCTGCACAAGATGCGGATGTTCTCAAGAAACATCCTCTTCTGGCCCTCCTCCTGTCAGCCCGGGGACAGAGAGACAAACAGGGAGTGTGAGAGGGGGGGACACACGGCCAGCAGGACCGGAGCACTGGGGGTGCAGTGCCGTGTAGGAGAAGCAGCTCTCTCCAGCCAGCACACCTCCAGCAGCCCGGCAGCAGGCAGCAGAGGCCGGCACAGCCGTGCTCGACATGGCCACGGTTACCTTTTCTGGGCTGTGGACGAAGGCCACGATGAAGTCCACGGCTTCTCGCTCCTCTCTGTACACTGGCAACCAGCTGGCATCTACCAAAGGGGGAGAGCAGGGAGGGCTGTAGAGAGGGTCCGGTGGCAGGAGAGCAGAGGAAGGAGCCCTGCCCTCCATCCAGCCCCGTGCCCGCTGCCCTGGTACAGCCTTCTCGTGCGTGTCAGGGCTGGAGGGTGCCCAGCAGATGAGCTGTGATGCTGGAGCATGGTGCAAAGGGGAAAGCCCCCCATGCACCGGGCTGAGGAACTCGCTCACAGACGGGCAGGAAAGGTCCCCGTCCCCCAGCATCACTGCCTCCGGCCAGCCCACCTGCCTCGCGCTGCCTGTGCCCTGGAGCAGGAGCCGGGTCCCCTCTGGTCCCTCCCTCCTTGGGAGAGGCTGTGCTGGGGCCACCTGGCAGCCGTGAGCAGCCCTGGCATTCAGGCAGCATCACGCACACCACCCACGGGACACCCGCTGCCAGCGAGCCGGGGAAACGTGACCCTGGCATCGAGCAGAGTGTGCTTGCTGGCCCCAGCCCTGCCCAGACCAACGGGGCCCCTCACTCACCAATCTGCAGTGGCTGCACCATGGTCACCTCATAGGGCTTTGATGGAGAGCTGCTCTCCTGGGAAGCCCTGTCCTTCTCCCAGGCCACGCTGGGGCGTCTGGGGAGTGTCCTCTCCATCCTGCTGGATGGAAGATAGGGCTGCTCTTGGGGTCTCCTTGGCAGCTCCTTGTTCCTGCCCTCTCTCTCTGCCATCCTGCTGGATGGAGTTAAGGGGTAGCAGTAGGAAAGGGGGAAGCTTTGGCAAAATGCCTCGGCTCTGGGGGGCTGCCGGGGGCGGCGGGGAAAGACGTGGGCTGCGCTCAGGGGCTCCTCGCCAGCTCCTCGCTCCTGGCCTGTCCCGTCGCCGTCCTGCCGGACACTGCGGGCTGGGGGCCGCAGCCGTGCTGACCACGTGCAGCGCTGGGGGGTGTCACCAAGTGAGGTCACAAAGGGCCCCACTGTGACCTTTGCGTGCATGGGTGTGGCCATACCATCCATGGCAACGCCAACCAACACTGCCAAGTCCACCAATAAACTATATCACTCAGCACGACATCTACTCGCCTTTTAAATCCCTCCAGGGATGGCGACTCCACCACTGCCCTGGGCAGCCTGTTCCAATGCTTGACAACCCTTTCAGTGATGAAATTGTTCCTGATATCCAACCTAAACCTCTCCTCGCACAACTTGATGCCGTTTCCTCTCGTCCTATTGCTTGTTACCTGGGAGAAGAGACTAACACCCAACTCCCTAAAACCTCCTTTCAGGCAGTTGTAGAGAGCAACAAGGTCTCCCCTCAGCCTCCTTTCTCCCACCTAAACAACCTCAGTGCCCTCAGCCGCTTTTCCTGGTTTGGCCTAAACCAGGCCAATTTTCCTTTCAGTGATTTTTACTTTCAGCTAAGTCTCTTCTAAGAAACTGCACTTTCTGAAACCAACTGCATGTTTTGCAGACAGTGTCTGCTTCTAGGACTGATAACGCTCGAAGTGTGTCGTTATCACTGAGGCACCGCTAGGGATGTTGTGCAGAAAGGCTCTTGCTGTACTTAGTCTTGGAGAAACCAATGTCACTGCTAAATTCCTCACTGCTTACGAGTGAAGAGCCGCAGGGGGGTAGCACCGGCAGGGAAGAGCAGACAGGGCAGGTGACCCAAAATTGGCCAACGAAGGTATTCCATCCCATACACGTCATTCTCGGTATAAAGCAGGGGGGATCATGAGGGTCTCGGCCTGCCAGCTTGAGCCTGCTTGAGCCTTCGGTGCCTGCTTGAGCCTTCGGCCCTTTCTTCTCCCTTCTCGCCCTTCTGCTATGGCCAATGCCCTAAGAGGACTCTGTCCGTTTTTCTGCTGCCCTCAATCCTGATCCGTGCATCCCTGAATCCAGTTCCCGTCCATCGCTGGGCCCAGCCTGGGCCTTCCCGGAGCCTGCCCTGCAGTGCCGGTGGTGATGTGACCGACATCGGGGCAGCTCAATCTTGGTTTTGTATATATTGGTATATAGTTGATTATTCCAAGATTATTATTATACTCTTTTTCATTATTATAGTTTATTAAAACTGTTTTAACTTTCCAACCCGTACATCTCTCTCCCTTTTCCCTTTCCCTTTCTTTTCAGGTGGGGGGCAGTGTTAACAGAGAGCGTCTGCCATAGGCTTAATAGCTGGCCCAGCTTTAAACCAGGACACCGCTCCTCATCAGACTTGTGCTCCAGACCCTTCACCACCTTTGTTGCTCTTCTCTGGACTCGCTCCATCACCTCGATGTGTTTCTTGTAGTGAGGGGCCCAAAACTGAACACAGGATTCAAGGTGCGGCCTCAGCAGTGCCGAGTACAGGGGGACGATCCCTGCCCTAGTCCTGCTGCCCACACTATTTCTGATACAAGTCAGGATGCTGGTGGCCTTCTTGGCCACCTGGGCACACTGCTGGCTCATATTCAGCCGGCCATCGATCAACACCCCCAGGTCCTTTTCCGCCAGGGTCCTTTCCAGACACTCTTCCCCAAGCCTGCAGCAGTGCATGGGCTTGTTGTGACCCCACTGCAGGACCCGACAATTGGCCTTGTTGAACCTCATATGGTTGGCCTCGGCCCATTGATCCAGCCTGTCCAGATCCTTTTGCAGAGCCTTCCTACCCTGCAGCAGATCAACACTCCCACCCAACTTAGTGTCATCTGAAAACTTACTGAGAGTGCACTCGATCCCCTCGTCCAGTTCATTTAATAAAGATATTAAACAGAACTGGTCCCAACACTGAGCCCTGCCGAACACCACTTGTGACCGGCCACCAACTGCATTTAACTCCATTCACCACCACTTTTTGGGCCCAACCATCCAGCCAGTTTTTTACCCAGCGAAGCGTACGCCCATCCAAGCCTTGAGCAGTCAGTTTCACAGAATCACAGAATCAAAGAATGTTAGGGATTGGAAGGGACCTGGAAAGATCATCTAGTCCAATCCCCGTGCCGGAGCAGGATTCCCTAGACCATATCACACAGGAACGTGTCCAGGAGGATTTTGAATGTCTCCAGAGAAGGAGACTCCACAACCTATCTGGGCAGCCTGTTCCAGTGTTCGGTTACCCTCACCGTAAAGAAGTTTTTTCTCATATTCATGTGGAACCTCCTGTGTTCCACCTTGCACCCATTGCCCCTTGTCCTGTCAAGGGATGTCACTGAGAAGAGCCTAGCTCCATCCTCATGACACTTGCCGTTTACATATTTCTAAACATTAATGAGGTCACCCCTCAGGCTCCTCTTCTCCAAGCTAAAGAGACCCAGCTCCCTCAGCTTCTCCTCAGAAGGGAGATGTTCCACCCCATTCATCATCTTCGTGGCTCTGCGCTGGACTCTCTCTAGCAGTTCCCTGTCCTTCTTGAACTGAGGGGCCCAGAACTGGACACAATATTCCAGATGCGGCGTCACCAGGGCAGAGTAGAGGGGGAGCAGAACCTCTCTTGACCTACTAACCACACCCCTTCTAATACACCCCAGGAGGCCATTGGCCTTCTTGGCCACAAGGGCACACTGCTGGCTCATGGGGAACTTGTTGTCCACCAGACCACACAGGTCCTTCTCTGCACAGCTGCTCTCCAGTAGATCAGCCCCCAACCTGTACCGGTGCAGGGGGTTATTCCTGCAAACTCACTGAGGGCGCACTCAATCCCACTCTCCATGTCGCCAACAAAGGTGTTAAACAGGAGCGGTCCCAATCCCGACCCCTGAGCAACGCTACTCGTCACTAGTCTCCACTTGGACATTGAGCTGTTGACCATAACTCTTTGAGTGTGACCATCCAGCCAATTCTTTATCCACCGAGTGCTCCATCCGTCAAGTCCATGTCTCTCCAATTTAGAGACAAGGATGTCATGCAGGACAGTGTCAAATGCTTTGCACAAGTCCAGGTACATCAGACACTCTTCCCCTATCCACCAGCGCTGTAACACCATCAGAGAAGGCCACCAAATTTGTTAGGCATGATTTGCCCTTAGTGAAGCCATGTTGGCTGTCGCCAATCACCTCCTTCATTTGCGTGTGCCTCAGGATAATTTCCAAGAGGATCTGCTCCATGATCTTGCCAGGCACCGAGGTGAGACCAACAGGTCTGGAGTTCCCCGGCTCTTCCTTTTTCCCCTTCTTGAAGATGGGGGTTATGTTCCCCCTTTTCCAGTCACTGGGA
Source organism: Nyctibius grandis (assembly GCF_013368605.1). Lineage (NCBI taxonomy): Eukaryota > Metazoa > Chordata > Aves > Nyctibiiformes > Nyctibiidae > Nyctibius > Nyctibius grandis. The sequence continues at coordinate 10,796,922 of NC_090676.1, forward strand.
ACATCCCCAGACTGCCACGACTTCTCAAACATGATGGAGAGCGGCTTAGCAACTTCATCCGCCACTTCCCTCAGGACCCATGGATGCACCTCATCAGGTCCCACGGACTTGTGCACCTTCAGGTTCCTTAGATGGTCTCAAACCTGATCTTCTCCTACAGTGGGCGGTTCTTCATCCTTCCAGTCCCTGCCTCTGCATTCTGCGACTTGGGTGGTGAGGCTAGAGCACCTGCTGGTGAAGACTGAGGCAAAAAAGTCATTGAGTACCTCGGCCTTCTCCATATCTCGGGTAAGCAGCTCTCCCGTTTCCTTCCGCAGAGGGCCCACATTTTCCCTACTCTTCCTTTTATCACTGACACACCTCTAGAAGCATTTCTTGTTGTCCTTGACATCCCTGGCCAGATTTAATTCTGTCAGGGCTTTACCTTTCCTAACCTGGTCCCTGCCTGCTCGGCCAGTGTCCCAGTATCCTCCCAGGTTCCCTGCCCTTGCCTCCACCCTCTGCAGGCCTCCTTCTTGTGCCCGAGCTTGCCCAGGAGCTCCTTGTTCATCCACGCTGGTCGCCTGGCGTCTGTGACTGCCTTCCTCTGTGTCGGGATGCATCGCTCCTGAGCCCTCCCTCGTCTCCAATTGCCCTTCCAGCCCCTAATTGACCCCAGCCCCTAACTACCCCCCCGGCCCCTAATTGCCCCCTCCAAGCCCACCCCCAGCCCTTAACAACCCACAGGATCATGGCGGTCATGGGGACATGGGGACAGGGGGGTCACAGGCCCATGAGGTGGGGGGGGGCCGTGGTGCTGGCGCTGGGGAGGTGACATCCTGGCCCACGTGGCCCGGTGGGTGTCACACTGTCCCGCACCCCCCGCCCCTTGTATCCCCTCCCCGCGGTGCCCTTTGCGGTGGCAGAGGATGATCGGGCTGGGCTGAGCATGACGGTCCTGTGGGTACAGGGGGAGGGCCGGGGGGGTGTATTGGGGGGGGCCCTATCGGGAGCCTTATTTTGGGGGGGCCCTATAGGAGGGTCCTAGGGGGGCGCCACTATGGGCAGAGCATTATGGGGTGGCCCCTATGGGGGGCCCCTATGGGGGGAGCATTATGGGCGGGGCATTATGGGGGGTTGCTATGGGGGGAGCCCATGGGGGGGCACCATGGGGGGGGCAGTATGAGGGGGGGACAATATAGGGGGGCACTATAGTGGGCCCCTGTGGGGGGGGCGTTATGGGGGGCTCCTATGGGGGGACACTATGTGGGGCACTGAGGGAACCCTATGGGGGGGGTCCCCTATGGGAGGTGTTATAGGGAGGGCTGGGGGGGCGGTCCCTACAGAGGGGGGTTATGGGGGTGCAGGTGACCTGGGAGGGGCCCTGGGCAGCGGGTGGTGGCGTGTGTCCGGCCCCTCCTCCCCCAACCCCGCCCCGCCCCCAAGGCCACCGCCTGGCGGCTGCTGCGCTCGATGCGTCCCCCCGCCCCCCGCGGCACCTCCATAACCACGTGCAGGAGCATCAGAAGCTCTTCCAGGTGAGGGGGGAAAAAGGGGGGGGGTGAGGGGTGTCCCTTGGAGGGGGGAGGGGACACCCCCCCGATGGCCCTTGTCCCCTCCCCGCCCAGGAGGACAACGGGCTCCCGGTGCATCTCAAGGGGGGCGATGGACTCGATCCTGTATCGCTTCACCATGCTCGTGTGCTCCGTGGGGGCGGGGGGGAGGGGCGGGAACCCCCGGGCGGAGGGGCTGGAGCCCAGGGGTGGGGGAGGGGCGGTCCCTGAGCTTGCCCCTCCCCCCAGGCACCTGCTACTCCCTGTGGTCGCTGGCCCAGGCCTCGAGGACCAAGAAGAACTAAGGGGGGGCCCAGACACACCCCCCGCAATAAAAGTCTCTGGTGATGCTGGTGGCCTCGTTGGGGACACTTGGGGACAAGGGGGGGTGGCACTTGGGGACACACACGGAGGGACAAGGCAAAGACCGAAACAACAAACGGGTTTTATTAGGGGGAGCTGGTTGGGGGAGGGGGGTCAGTGCTGTGGGGGGTGGTCCCCAAGTGTCCCCAAGTGTCCCCAAGTGCCCCCAAGTGCCCCCAAGTGCCCAGGGCAGGACCAGCCCCCCCGGGGGAATAAATAGTTTTGGGGTTAAAGGCACCAGGAATGGGGCTGTCCCTGGGGGGTTGGGGACATGGACAGGGCTGGGGACAGAGATGGGGACAGGGGAGGGGACATGGATGGGGACAAGAACAGCGACAGGGTGGGGACAGGGCTGGGATGGGGACAAGGATGGGATGGGGACAAGAGCAGAGACGGGGGCAAGAACAGGATGGGGACAAGAAGAGGGACAGGGCTGGGGCCAGGAGGGGACATCAGGGTGGCAGAGGGTCCCCCCCGGGCATGGCAGCACGGGTGGCCAGGAGTAGCTGGAGGGGCTGGGGGGGGTCAGTGTCCCCGTCACTGTCCCGGTCGGTGTCACTGTCCCCGTGTGGCCGCAGCACCCGGTTGTGCAGGCGGCTGAAGCGCCGCGCGCGCTGGCTGCGGGGACAGAGGGGACATGGCGGGGGACACCGCGCTGGCCGGGGGAGGGGAACACTGGAGGGGACCAGTATAACCCAGTACGTACCAGTATGGGCGGCGCTGGGCGGGGCTGAGGCTGCGCCAGATCCAGGCCATCTCCCGCGTGGCCTCCGTGGGGGTCAGGCCCAGGTGGGTGCTGTCACGTCACTGTCACCGTGCTGTCATCTCCCTGGGACACCCCCTCCCAGGACTTGTGTTCCACCGCTGCTGTCCCCATCCCCCTGGGGGGGCCTCGTTTTCCCCATCTCCCCCTCATGTCCCCATGTCCCTGTGTCCCTATGTACCCCTCAGTGTCCCCATGTCCCCCATGTCCCCCACCATGTCCCTATGTTTCCCTCGTCCCCCTGTCCCCTCCACTGTCCCCATGTCCCCCCATCCCCATCCCCCCCTGTCCCCCTCCCTGTCCCCCAGTGTCCCTGTATACCCCCATGTCCCCAGCATCCCCATGTCCCCCCATGTCTCCAATGTCCCCATATCCCCTCTGTGCCCCCATGTCCCCTGTCCCAACCTGAGGAGGGGTCCCCGCAGGAGGCGGCAGAACATGATGAACCCATTGACACATTTCTTCTTGGGCCGGGGGGGCCCTCGCTGTCCCCTCGCTGTCCCCTCCAGCCCCCTGGCTCCCCTGGGGGACAGTGCGCTGCCACCGGCTGCTGCCACCTGCGGGGACGGGGGTGACACTGGGAGGGGCTGTGATGCCAGAGGGGTGGTGACACCTGGGGGGGTGACACCAAGGGTGGGGGTGACATTGAAGGGGTGGGGGTGACACTTGTGGGGGTGTCACGGGGGTGGGGGTGACACTGGGAGTGACACTGGACGGGGTGACACTGAGTGGGGAGTGTGACACTGATGGGGGGGTGAGACCGAGGAGGGGGTGACAGCAGGAGGGTGACACCAATGGGAGCATGACACTTGCAGTGGGGGGGTGACACCGGGGGGACGGGCCAGTACCCACCTGCGGACTGAGAAACACGTCATTGACGAAATCTGTGGGGGGGACACAGACCCCAGTGGCACTTGGGGGGGGCCTGCCGGTCCCCACCTCTGGGCTGAGATACACCTCTGGGAAGAGCTCTGGGGGGGGACACACCATGGTGACACTGGGGGACACACACACAGACATTGTCACCCACCCCCCTGCCCCCCTCCCACACCCACCTCTTATCACCTCCTCGGGGGAGTCCAGGGGGGGCGGGGACGCCAGCAGGGAGGGACTGAGCCCCAAGAACCCGCCGCAGGGTGGGGAGCTGGGGGACACAGGGAGCCCCTCAGCCCCTCCCAGTGCCTCCCAGTCCGGCCCAGTAGGGCACAGCCAGGGGCTC